>NC_068991.1:17642538-17644871 GCF_001194135.2 Octopus bimaculoides | reverse complement strand
ATATATATATATATATATATATATATATATATATATATACGTATGTGTGTATCTATCTATATATGTCTACATACACACACACAGGTGCTTGTATGTATGCTTGTGTTTATATATTTATATATGTATGTGTATATACATCTGTAAGTAAATATTTTTATGATCTTTGATGCTAATGTGTACAAATTCATGTGCACTGGTCTTCCTAAGTTTATAAGTATTTCTAGCTATTCAAATGTGAATTTGTACATTTATCTGCCCAACCATACGTGTTCAACTCTACATGCAATTACTCGTGTATGTGTTTATCTTTGTCATTATCATCCTTTTGCATTTATTTTCTATGCTGGCATGGATTGGCCAGGCTGTCATGATCCAGGTCAACTCCTGTTTAGAGTTGTTGCATTTATAGATGGATTAAAGGAGCATGTCTTACTCATACTTTTAATTTGGTATGGGCTTCTATGGCTTAGTACCCTTCCTAATGCTGGCCACTATATAGTATGAACATGATGCATTTCATTGTGGCACCAGCATTGTTTTCATTTATTTACATCACTACATAGATCTCTGCCTAACTTTCACACACAGTGCTCAAAAGTTTTTTCAAACATGTATGTGTGTTTGATGGACTTGGTCAGAACAGATATCTTATGAGTTGCTACTCAGTTTTGTGTTTCCCATCACCAAGCAACTGATGATAGTCCAGTTGCAGCAACATGTAGAACTGTAATGTTCTACTGTGAAGACTAATAAGCAGATACAATTTAAGTAATTAAGTGAAATACATATACAAAAGCTATAAAAAAAAAATAGAGAACTCAATAGACCAATGCAAACATAAGTAGACTGTATTGTGGTTGTGGTATTTGTATATACTTTATGTATATATTTTGTGTAGGGTGAGGTGTGAAAGATCTTGAAGCTTTCTTCTATGTTCTCATTGCTTTGGAGTACGTGGGAGTATTGTTTTCTGAAAAACAGCATATTGTGTTTGGCTGGGATGTGTGGTGAAGCATGGTTCATGAAGCAGAGAAAAGCAATAATAAAATATTAGATAATAATGATGTAGTAATACGATGATTGTAATGGTGATATAATATAATTATAAAAATAGTTGAATGTTAAGTGATATATATATATTATAGACAAATAAAAGATGGGGGTGGAAGTGTGAAATGAAATGAAGTTTCCTTAGGGGGAAAAATAAATTAATAAAAAGATGGGGAAAATCTCAGTGTAACGTTAAATATATCTATAAAGTTATTAAATGAACTTTGAAAAGGTTTTGAGTGAGGAATAATGCAAGTAAGGAAATGTGTCAAGTTTTGGTATACTTTTTTTTTACTTGTTTCAGTCATTTGACTGCGGCCATGCTGGAGCACTGCCTTTAGTCGAGCAAATCGACCCCAGGGCTTATTCTTTGTAAGCCTAGTACTTATTCTATTGGTCTCTTTTGCTGAACTGCTAAGTTACGGGGACGTAAACACACCGCCATCGGTTGTCAAGCGATGTTGGGGGGGGACAAACACAGACACACAAACACACACACATATATATATATACATATATACGACAGGCTTCTTTCAGTTTCCGTCTACCAAATCCACTCACAAGGCTTTGGTCGGCCCTTGGATATAGCAGAAGATACTTGCCCAAGGTGGCACACAGTGGGACTGAACCCGGAACCATGTGGTTGGTAAGCAAGCTACTTACCACACAGCCACTCCTGTGCCAACTATATTTACTTTCAAATTAGCCCACACACATCTGTGTGTATACACACACACACATGCATGTTGTGTGATAAAGAAGACAAGTGTCTTCTAGTATAGTCCTGTTGCCCCCTAGCCAATCAATACCTGAATTTGATGGATGAAAACTGTACAAATCCTATCATGTATGTGTGTATGTGTGTGTGTTTTATCAATCTCTTGCTGAACTGCTACGTTAGAAAGATGTAAACAAATTACCTGTTGTCAAGCAGCATGGAGACAAATAACAGCATCCATACAAACACACACACACACACACACACACACACACACACACACACACACAAATATATATGATAGGCTTCCAAACAATTTCTGTCTGCCATACTCACTCACAATGCATTAAATGATCTAGGGCTATAGTGAATGACACTTGCCCAAGATGCTGACAGTGGGGCTGAATCCAAAACTATGTGGCTGAAAAATGAACTCCTTGACCATAGAACCATCAAACCATGCCAATGTAAAATATCTGGTATTTGCTTGGTTGGTTATTGGTTGTTAAAATTTATAGCACCATCCAACCTGTATCAGCATAAGAAAATGTACTGGTTGATATTC
>NC_068991.1:17639467-17642028 GCF_001194135.2 Octopus bimaculoides | reverse complement strand
ATATATATACTACACTCTCTGAGTGGTTGGCGTTAAGAAGGGCATCCAGCTGTAGAAACTCTGCCAAATTAGATTGGAGCCTGGTGTTGCCATCCGGTTTCACCAGTCCTCAGTCAAATCGTCCAACCCATGCTAGCATGGAAGGTGGACGTTAAACGATGATGATGATGATATATATATATACATATATACGACTGGCTTCTTTCAGTTTTCATCTACCATATCCACTCATGAGGCTTTGGTCGGTCTGAGGCTATAGTAGAAGACACTTGCCCAAGGTGTCATACAGTGGGGCTGAACCCAGAACCATGTGGTTGGTAAGCAATCTACTTACCACACAGCCACCATCCAACTCATGTCAGCATAAGAAAATGTGTTGGATCATTGTATAAATTTACAACACCATCCAACCCATTTTAGCATAAGAAAATGAGCTGGTTGGGAATATAAATTTATGCCATCATCTCACTCACATTAGCAAGAAAATCATTAAAAAATAAATGGTAAAAGTGAAACTAATAGTGGTGAACTTGTAAATGGTGTGACGTTTATGAGTCATCGTATAAACTTTATTTCTTCTTTGTTAGAAAATAGGTTTGGCATTTCTGTTGATTCTATTAATTTAATCAAAGTTTAAAAGTGACATTTTGTATTTTAATTGCAGAGGAACAGGATCAAATTTTAGCAAGTTGATGCAAGTTTAATAATAATAATAATAATAATAATTTACAAATTTTGGCACAAGGTCAGTGAATTTAGTGCTCAACTGGTATTTTATTTTATTGACCCTGAAACATTGAAAGGCAAAATCGACCTCAGTCCAATTTGAATTCAGCTTGTAAAGAACCAGAAGAAATGCTGCTAAGCATTTTGTCCAATGTGTTAGCAATTCTTCTACCAGCCTCTCACCTTAATAATAATAATAATAATGGTTTCTGATTTAGGCACCAGGCCTGTTCATTTTTGAGAAGAGGAAGTTAGTCGCTACCATCAATCTCAGTACCACCTGACTAATATTTTGTTGATCCCAAAAGAATGAAAGACAAAGTTGACCTTAGAGAGATTTGAACTTTGAATGTAAAGAGCTGGAACAAATAGCCCATGGTATTTTTACAATGCTCTAATGATTTTTCCATATAGTAGGTGCCTTAGGTATAATAAAAAAATATTCAGACAAATACATAACAAAAATACCAGGACTTACAAATATATATAACATACAGAATATTGCACTACTGGGCACTGCACACATCCTACGCAAAACACTTTCAATACAGTAACCATAAGAGTATCACAGCAAACCACAGCACATACCCAAGGCACACAGAGCTGCGCTCGGGAGTGAAGTGAAAGCACGTTATAAAAATAAAACTACTGAACAATAATAATAATAATAATAATAATGGTCCTTTCTGCTATAGGCACAAAACCTGAAATTTTGGAGGAGGTTTATAGTTGATTGCTTGATTAGTACTTATTCCAATTCACCCTGAAAGGACGAAAGCAGTGTCGATCTTGGTGGGATTTGAATTCAGAACATAAAGATAGACAAAATGCCCCTAAGCATTTATTTTATTGTGCTAATGATTCTGCCAGCTCTCATTTCCTTAATAATATTAATAATAATAATAATGATAATCCTTTCTACTGAAGGCCCAAGGCCTGAAATTTTGTGGGAGAGGCAAAGTCAACCTTGAAATTTGAACTCAGAACGTAAAACGGACAAAATGTTGCTAACCATTTTGTCTGGCATCTTAATGATTCTGCCAGCTTGCAGCCGTAATAATAATAATAATAATAATGATAATAATAATAGTCCTTTCTACAATAGGCCCAAGGCCTGGAATCTTGAGAGAGATGGGGTCTAGTCAATTACATTGACTCCAACGATCATCAGCCTGAAAGGATGAAATAATAATAAATCATCCTTTCTACTATAGGCACAAAGCCTGAAATTTTGCGGTGGGGAGGGGATAAGTTGATTACATTGACCCCAGTACTCAACTGGTACTTGTTTTATCAACTCCGGAAGGATGAAAGGCAACCCCGGTGGCATTTGAACTCAGAACAAGAAGACAGACGAAATGCCGTTAAGCGTTTCGCCCGCCTTGCTAGCAATTCTGCCAGCTTACCGCTTTGATAATAATAATAATCCTTTCAGAACATGAAGAAGGATGAAATGCCACTTAGTATTTCGTCCAATATGCTAAGAACTCTGCAAGCTCACCACCTTAATAGTAATAATAATAATAATAATAATAATAATAATCCTTTCTACTATAGGCACAAGGCCTGAAATTTTGGGTGAGGAGGGCCAGTCACAAGGATGAAAGTCAAAGCCGACCTCGGCAGAATTTGAACTCAGAACGTAGCAGCAGACGAAATACTGCTAAGCAATTTGCCTGGTGTGCTAACAATTCTGCCAGCTAAATAATAATAATAATAATAATAATAATAATAATAATAATAATGATGATGATGATGATGATGATGATGATGATGATGATGATGATGATGATGATGATGATGATGATGATGATGATGATGATGATGATGATGAT
>NC_068991.1:17631098-17638505 GCF_001194135.2 Octopus bimaculoides | reverse complement strand
ATGATGATGATGATGATGATGATGATGATGATGATGATGATGATGATGATGATGATGATGATGATGATGATGATGATGATGATGATGATGATGATGATGATGATGATGATTCTGAAACAAAGCTAGGTTACGAACTAGTTTCTGTTTCACAGCATTGTTGACACGACGATCGTTATGACACTGATAATGATGGTTATGCTGATGATGACGACGATCTAAATCCAGTATCTCTTGTACTGCTGTCGTTTTCATCCATTATTGGTTTATTGTTAATCAGTGAATGTCACCATAACAACTGGGATTTCTGATGTGTATCAAGGGCCAAGCTTCCACATGTGTGAACAGAACAGTGGGTTGGTGTGTAGGGACAGCCACAGACGGGGAGAAGGGCATGATAGATGACCATTGTGTTCACTCAGTTACTTATAACCACCACCACCACCACCATCATTACCACCATCTGTACTATTTATACACAATGCTAATCCACATATTAAAACATTTTTTTTCACCAAGACTTAGTAGTGGTTTGGTTTGACATTTGTTATATTTATTTAGAATATGATTTGTATTTACAAATCATTGTTATTTTATCCCCATCCTCAGTCCATATTCTCTCTTATGTTCAATTTCTTGTACCTTGAAAGTATTCTCTGAGACTTCATCTTCAACAGCTCTATCTTCTTTTCAGCTCCCAGCACCCACCACCACCACTACACTCCTATATAATGCAGGGTAGCTGAGGTAACTGTGTATGTCTTCCATAGCAAGATGGCTGTGCCTGTCCTTCTATCTTTAGCCTCTCAATATCCCACACAAAGCCATCTTCCCTCCACTACAACTGCATTCAGTTGAAGGAGCTTGCAAGTTACTTGGCAACCTTCACTTGCACTGGCAATCAGGAAATAAAAGGCACTCTGTACACTCTGTAAAGTAAATGGCATTCAGAAGAAAATCCAGCCATTGAAACCATGCCATAGCAAACATTGGGTTTCGATGCAGTCTTCGGACTAGTCAAATCCTATCGGATGTCCAACTCATGCCAGCATGTAAAACATATGTAAGATGATGATGATAATATAGACTTGTTGTGTCAGTGTAAAATATTAGGCAACGTGAATGTGATAAAAATCAGGGTTTTTTTTTTTTTTAATTCTTGTACTTGTTCAGTTGTCATAGGGATGGAATCTGAAGATCCTTATAAAGATGATGAAAATCAGAATCAACAATTTGGGGTTGTCACAGACAAAAACGGAGAAATAATAATATTTTTTTTTATAGCTTTTTCCAAAATAAGAATTTTCTCCATCAGAATAAAGAAGAATTCTAGGAAAGAAAATTTTGCACAGCTAAAGAAGAAAATAAGGATGAACAGAAAAGTTTTCTTCCAAATTAAGTGTGGTGGTGGTGATGGTGTTATAAGCAACAGACTGAACACAATGCTCATCTATCCCACGCTTCCCTCCTGCCAAGATTGTTTCTATACACCAGACCACTGTCTTGGGAAGCTTGTGGAAACTTGATCAAACTCCCAGTTGTTATTGAGGCTTTCACTCATGAATAATTTCTATATAATAATGGTTGATATAAATGTTAGTTGATTGGCTGATTACGCCAGTCATACTTTATGATGTATGGAGATAAAGGGGGAGAGGATGTGCACTTATCATGCACAGGAATTGCAAGATGAGTGCACATACTATGCTCCATGGCAAGCAATGAGTAAAGAAACACACACACACACACACACACACACACACACACACACACACAATGAGAGAGAAAGAACTATAGAGAAAATGGAAGAAGTGGGAGAAGAGAAGTCTCCAAAAATATAGCATCCAATATGGCCTGGTTCAGCACAGTAACAATGACAAACAAAAGCCTTGAGCAACAATAGTCAAAACTCATGGAATGGATCCATAAATCTCATGTTTCTTGTGTTCATACTTTGAGATGTTTTGTGCCCATGTCATGTGTTGAAACCTCATGGGAAGCCTGGTGTATGTACTGAGAAGGTGACCTTGAAATACTTACATTAGAAACAAAGCAGTGACAAGGTCGAAACGGTAGAAGCTCTGTTGTTTAGATTCGGCTTTTTTGTCTTTCTGAAGTTAAGCCAAGAAGTGCCACTCAAGTAATGGGTTTGATAATTTTACACCATTCTTTGATAATGTAAGGTTCTACATTAATGTGGACAGATCATTATTATCAAGGCAGCAAGCTGGCATGATCAGTTAGCTTCAGACAAAATGCCTGGCAGTATTTGTTACAACTCTTTACATTTTGAGTTCAAATTCTACCAAGATCAACTTTGCCTTTCATCTTTCTGGGGTTGATAAAATAAATTACTAGTCTAGTACTGGGGTTGATATAATTAATCCTCTCCTGTCAAATATGCTGTCCTTGTGCCTAAATTAGAAGCACTTATTATTACCCCATTTTTGTATGTTCTTACCTATAATGCCCTACTTTGTCTCTCTCATTCTTCCACCTATTTTTCTCCTTTCTTTGATTCTCTTGATTTTCTTCTTCGCTACATTATTCTTTCTTAGTTTTCCTCTTTCTCTCTTTTCTTGCTCTCTTGCTTTTCTGTTCTTTTTCTTCTCACAGACTTTTACCATTTGTAATTATCATTCAGTCTGTTCCTCCTCCCCACACTCTACTTGTTCACAAACTTTCTCACCACCACCACCACCACCACCATTATCCCCATTCCACCTCCATTACCAACACTTTACTCACACTGTTTTTACCTGGATATTCACACAGATCACCAAGTACAATTGTTTAGCATTAAACTTTTAATATATGAAATTTTCCCCAAACCAACTTTTGAACTGGCCAACTCCACTTCTGTTTCTCTCTTATCTTTGTTTGATCAGCTGTGGCCAGCTGTACAGTACAGTAGAGTACAGCATTACACAGCAATAAGCTTGCACAGTATAAATCTGTAATACTTTCTTCCAAACTGTGAGATCTTGCACCTTTGTAAGAAATTAATATTTGAAAGCATATGGACAGTGGTTAGGCAGACATAGTCGATGGTTAGTCATCTTTTCCTGTCTTCTTGTTACTATTTTGATCAGAACTTTATTTTAATAGTTTATTTAGAGGAAGAAGGACAGTGTTTGTGATCCTTGACTTTTCCCAAGGTCTCTGAGACCTCTTCAGACCAGAATACAGGCTTTAAAGGCTAGGCTTGTAATTGACAAGACTTCACAAATGATACCGAAGGTACAGGTTGTGGTGTTAAACAGGGTGACAGATAAAGTCTATCCACTAAGAACATGAAATCTCCTGACAGGCTTCCACATGATTTCCATGTACCAAATTTCAGTTAGAAGACTTTGGTTATAGCAGAAGACACATGCCCAAGATGCTGCAGAGAAAGATTGAACTCAAAACTATGGAGTTGTGAAGAGAACTGCTTAAACACACAGTCATGGCTATTATCCTCTTTTATATTCTAAATTCAAATTTTGCCTGGGTTAACTTTGTCTTTTGCTTTTGAAAGGTCATTAGTCAGTTCATGAGGAACTTCTCGACAACATCTGTACACAAAGCTGAGCTTATGGTTGTATCAGTTGACGGTGCTTTGTGTAGGACCAAGTTCTGCCAACAATGTACTTGTGCTTGGCTGTTGTTCAACCACTTCAAACAAGGCCTCATCTTCCATAACACTAAGTCTTCCTGACCTTCTTTGAAGCTGGTATTAGCTTCCTTAAAATGTTTGAACCAGTTTTTTGCCTGTTTGTTGACAATTTCTGGGCCTTCCACATCATTAATTTCTTTTACTGCTGCCCTTGCTCTTAGTTCTTTTTCCCACAAATAGCACAAAATGGCTCTAATTACAATTTTTTTGCTACTCATTATCAAAGCTAAAAAATAAAGAATAAACAATTCAACAAGGACTAGACAACAAATTGTATCAACTTAATGATATAACTTGGAAATACAACCTGCTAAAAATCATCAGTGAAGATCTGAAAAAACTTTTGACTCAGTTTGGTACATTCTGAGTTCAAATTTTTCTTGAATCAATTTCATCCTTAATCTTGCAGGGATAGCCATGGGTAAGTTGCAGGAATATGCAGTGTGCTGAGGCAAGTTCTATAAATTTGTGGTATAATACCAATGTAAGTAAAATCAATATGTGAAAGCAATAAAAATGGTAATAGTTCTGGGTAGTGGTACTCTTGAGAAAGGAGCATCCTTTTTTAACTTTTAAAAAGGTAGGCTGTGATTTGAAAGAGAATTGGCTGCTATTTTTAATAGGTTGAGCGACCATGTAGAAGCTCCTTGTTTGACTTGTTCCAAATAATGTCTTTTTTAAAGTGGGGGTGGAGACAGTCTATTGTAATTTTGATTCCTCTTTCACTTAACTGTTAGTCTATTAGAGACCATACCTGGAGATGCATTTGTGATGTGTGTGTGTCCTCTTCTTTTTAGTCTGTCTTTTCCTTTTTTTTTTTCATTCTTTTTCTTTCTTATTACTTATTACTACTTATTACTTCTTTATTATTAGTTAGATATATATTCTTCTACCTAATAAATTATACATTTTAAAATATAACCTATCCTGTTGGATAGGTGGTATTAAAATGTACACTGAAATATGTAGCCACCATCACCTCTTCCTACTACTCTTTAAACACTTTGGAGAAGACATCATTGTCACAAAGTTCTATTTAGATTTACTGATAAATCTGAAGCTTTGTGTCTGCCTACACACACACAAAACAACAACAAAAACAACAACTTTATACTCTACTACCCTGAGCTCATTTCCTATCAGGCTCCATTTATGAGTCTTACATTTTGAGTAAATGGTCCATGAAGTGCATAAACACCAGTGATGCAACAGGGCACATTCACTGACATTCAACCATGCCCTAATTTCAAAATTAGCTCTGTGTCTGGGTTACCCCCACCCCCCCAATGTTGATTTCTGTTGACTTGATAGACACAAGGTTAAATTTTCTTGTAAATAGGGCAAAGTAGGTTGGATGATTTTTGCTCTACCAATATATTACTAGTACTGTTTTAGGTTGTTTTATTGACCTAGTCAAGTAATGAAAGACAAAACTGAATACAATGAGATTTGGTCTCAAACTATAGAGTGAAGCAACTAAATGTTGCAAGAGGTTTAGTGCAGTACCCTCCTGTGCTTTTCTGTGCTCTCCTTTTTCTATGCTAACTCACTGCTCTACTATTAATATCTGATATTGACACAAGGCCACAAATATATAAGAATGTTGAGGGAGCTTCATTGTTTCACTGTGATATCAGATAATCAATCATTCTCCATCTACTGGAATTTTCAGGATCAGTTGTGGACCTGTTAGATAATTAGTTCTAGCTGTTGGTGGTAACTTGAATACCTATACCAAGTAGGAATTTGAACTCAGAATGCAAAGAGCTAAAAGGTATTTTGTTTAACATTCTAACAATGTCAAGTACTTTACCTTGAACTGGTGATGTTGTTCATCATCTTCAAAAGAATGAAAGGTAAAGTTGAGTTTGGCAGGATTTGAACTCGGAAAGCTGAGAGCTAGAACAAATATTGCAAGGTTTTGTATCTGATGGTCTAACAATTCTGCCAATTTGATGAAAGGAAGGGGAATTATGGTTTTAATTTCCTCCCCACTACATTATTAGTTCTGCTGTGTTCTTTCAGCAAGATCAATGTCCTAGTTCTTGCAGAAGATTGGTTTGGAACTCAAACAACTGAGAAAAATCTTCTAGGAAGACAGCCATCACAAGTGAAGGCTAATTTAGTTCTCACTGCCCCACTCAGGGGACACATATATATACTAAGAGGTGAAACACTCATGACTCTGAAAATTCTTCTGAAGTTGCAGGAGGATGCTCAACAATGGGAATCATTGATTGAAGCAGGGTAGGTGCAACTGATTGAAGAAAGTGGGTATAATAGCTTGAAAGGGATAGGTTTTAATTGATTGAAAGAAGTTGTTGATTTCAGTTGATTGAAAGGGTGGGTGTAGAGGATTGAAGGATGGTTATAGGCAACTGAAGGGGTGGGTATAGTTGAGTAAAGCTAATTGAAATGGGGTGGATGTAGATGATTGAAGTAGTGGGTAGAGTTGTTTGAACATAATTTGAACTCTGGTTGTGATGGAATACAACTAAATAACTACTGGACATTTTACTGTTGCAGTCAACCATTTCCCCACAAGACTGTATCTGGTACTTAATAACATTTCTCAGTCTATTTCAAAAGCACAATTCTTGTTATCTATATAAAAATTAAAATCAGGAGAGAGAGAAAAGTTAAAATTATTGCTTAGAATCTATCAGAAATGACAGATACATGTGCACTGATACACACACACACACACACACACACACACACACATACACCCACACACATATACACCCACCCACACACATATTGATATTTAGCAGAAGTGACAGAGTGACTCAAGGGCTGAGAGTTTTGTGTGTTCACACTTATCAAACTTGTGCTAATACATGAAACCTGTACACACACACACACACACACACACACACACACACACACACACACACACACACAGGTGTAAAGAATAACAGAAGCAACTGGAGCAACAATACAAACAGTTTAGAAACAATCAACAATGGCAGAATTAGAATCTTTGAGTTGTTGTTGTAATCTTGCTGTGTCAATAATTAATTCATGGTCGCAGGTCTGGGCATGTATTATGGACGAGACAATATTTAGATATTTACTTCTCTGTATCGATATTCAACTAATCAGTGTAACCACGAGATGTTGGGAAATGCTCATTACTGCTTGTTGCTAATTGAAAAAAAATTAATGCCCTGTGAACGATTAGGTCACTGAGGGTAACCCTGTTGAAGATCATTCCATTTTTGGATTGGAATTAGGAAGAGTGTAGGTGGGGGGTTGTTACTGAAATTAATACTGGGGTTGATTTAATAAACTATACTTTATGCCACTCAAATTTGTGGCTATATTTTTAACTTAGCAGACATTATTATTATTATTATTATGAGAAATTTCCAAATTTTGTTAATATATTTATTGGCAGTGAGCTGGCAAACTCATTAGATGCTGGTAAGATGCTTAGCAGCTTTTCATCCATCTCTGAGTTCAAATTCCGCTACGGTTGGGTTTGCCTTTCATCCTTTCAGGGTCAATAAATTAAGTACCAGTTGAACATTGGGCTCTCCTCCAAAACTGCTGGCCTTGTGCCAAAATTTGAAACCAATATATTTATGTCTTCAAATTTAATGAGATGTGACAAGATGCATCCTCAACTCTTAAAAGGATTCTTCCAAAAGAACATGACTTTTTGCAGTGGAATTTTTTTCTGACATTCTGAGTTTTGCCTTTCATTCTTTTGAATTTGATAAAATAAGTACTAGTCAAGTACTGGGGAA
>NC_068991.1:17627346-17629663 GCF_001194135.2 Octopus bimaculoides | reverse complement strand
ACCAATGTAGTGGAAACACATGCAGGTCAATATTAAGCTGTATTTAAATCAAAATGTAAATTTAAATTCATGAAATGCTACTTCATCATACTCATTTTATAAATATATATATATATATATATATATATATATATGTGTGTGTATATATATGGGTCATCTCATAAATAATGTGCTTTTTTTATACTTCTTTCATTTTTCAGTATTAAGAAAAGCCAAGTTCTTTTTCAATCTTCATTAAACAATGCTCTTTCATCTATCTGGTTGACTTGTAAGGTCCCGCTTCCAAAATTCATTTGCCCTATGAAGAAAAATACTCCTCTGACTTTGTTTACAGAATTCATATTCTTTCCATCCAAATGATTTTGAAGACTGCGGAATTAATAATAATCAGATGGGGCAATATCCAGCGAATATGGTGGGTAGGGCAGTGTTTCCCATTCAAACTGCTCCAGCCTTTGAAATGTCATCCTTGCTGTACATAGCTAAGCATTATCCTGATAGAAGAACACCTTTCGTCTTCAACACATCCACTCTCTGTGCGCGATTAGACTTGGAAAGTTTGTGAGGAACCAATTGACCCAATTTGCTGACTTTTCCGATGGCACATCGGTGTCAATGAATGGGTGAATGACCAAATCCAAGCTTCTCTCCTAGTTCTTCAACAGTTACAATGAAATTTTGTTCCACCAGGGTTTGCAGGACATCCTCATCAAGCTCTACAAATCTTCCAGGACAAGGCTTATCTTCTAGGCTGTAGTTTCCAGTTTGGAATTTCTAGAACCACTGTTGACACTGGCTTACACTTATTGTCTGATTGTCATGTACTGCATTAACATTCCTATCACTTTCTGTTGCGTTGTTGCGTTTATTGAACTCATAAAGCAAAATTTGCTGAATATGCTCCTTTGTCACTTCCATTATAGCTTCGAAAAAATAATTGTTAAAATCGAACAGCACTCTTCAAACCTTGCACAAAATTACTACCTGCTTTTATAGCAAGTCGATGCAGGTAGTTTATCCCATACCCCTCCAACTTTTAGTTCATGCAATTGAAAAAAACCACATTATTCATGGGATAACCCAAAATATGTGTATGTCTAATGGGAAATAAATAATGCCAAAAGATTTTTTCCAATCTCTTGTCTTGATATGTAATCACTCTGTAGCAACTGTTTCCCAGTATTTTTCAACACTTATGCATGCATGCCTCATGAAAATATAACATCTACATACAACTTTGGAGTACTGGAATATGCAGATGTGCTTCATGACACATCTTGGATTAGAAACTCATCACACACGTGCGCACGCACGCATGCACACACAAACACACACACACATACACAGAATATGAGGGGTTTAGTTCACTGGTGACCTAAACGAATAGGTACGCTGTGTAAGTGCTATAATTGATCATCCATTAGGTTCCAAGTTCACAGCTGAGGCAGGAGCTTCGGATCCATAGTAGGCTTCTGAGTTAGCAGGTGTATATTAGAGGAAAAAGGACATTTAGTATACCTCCTGCCTTGGTTTTGTTGTCCTTTTTCCTCTAATATATGTGTGTGCGTGAAGGTAAGGTCTATGGATCAAGGTGTAGGATGTTAGTAAGTTTTGAGCAGTCTGTAGAAAGTATAAAAAACAACTTTCTGGAATTATAGTGGTTTATTGACATAGAAGGTTGTAAATTTTTCCCATATTGAAGTCCAGTAAGCTGATAAAAGTTATTTTATAGTTCACAGTTAGTAACTGGGGTTGCTGTGTATGCAAATAAAAATCCAAAATTAGCGAATGGAATAGATAAAATCCAGGCTACATGTTCCTTAGCTAGCAGAACCTCAGAAGCAGTAATTACCCAAACAAGGGGTAATCTGCTAGCTACGTGTTGGGCCAAGAGTGGCTGTGTGGTAAGTAGCTTGCTTACCAACCATATGGTTCCCGGGTTCAGTCCCACTGTGTGGCACCTTGGGCAAGTGTCTTCTACTATAGTCTCGGGCCGACCAAAGCATTGTGAGTGGATTTGGTAGACGGAAACTGAAAGAAGCCCGTCATATATTTGTATATGTATGTGTGTGTGTGTGTTTGTGTCTCTGTGTTTGTCGTCCCCCAACATCGCTTCACAACCGATGCTGGTGTGTTTACGTCCCCGTAACTTAGCAGTTTGACAAAAGAGACCGATAGAATAAGTACTAGGCTTGCAAAGAATAAGTCTTGGGGGCGATTTGCTCGACTAAAGGCGGTGCTCCAGCATGGCTGCAGTCAAATGACTGAAACAAGTAAAAGAGTATATATATATATATATATATATATATATATATAT
>NC_068991.1:17625424-17627015 GCF_001194135.2 Octopus bimaculoides | reverse complement strand
CTCTCTCTATCTTCTCTGTTTCAATGAATATTGCTTTTTCTCTCGCTTACACTCTACACTCCCTTCTACTGTCCTGTCCACACCCATTATTATTATCATTATTATTATCATTATTATCATTATTATTATTATTATTATTATTATTATTATTTATTGATCAGTCTGCTTAGTTATAGCTGCTTGTTTGACTGGTGTCTTCTATGCAAACTAAGGCCTTACATCTTCTTTTCCTTCTCCTTCCCCTTTCACTACCATTGACTCTGCCACCACTGTCTACTATGACAGTAGCTGTACCACCTCCGCTGCCAACACCACCACCATTGCTACCACTTCTCTGAGGTTGCTTGACAGGCTAGAAATAGCAGGTAAATTTCTCAAATTGCACCCTATTGTTTTAAATAATGACATGTTAGATAATGCATAGAATATGTAGAATATGAAGGAGGGGTCATGGAAGGAACACATTTGCTCATGGGTTGTCTTGATAATGTTAAAGTGACAGTTAGATAACAGTAGCAACAAGATATCAATCCCACCTCCTCTACAACCACTGAGAAAAATGAGCTTATGGGAAATTCTGTGGCCCTTGAGTCTCTCTGAATGGCACACCAATGAAAAACTACCTTGAATTTTTTTTTTTTTTTTTTTTTTTTTTTTCCAGTAAGGGTGGTCTATCTAATGATGAGCTAGATCTCATGCAGCCCACTTCTCTAAAAAAAAAAAAGATTGCTCATGCCTGCTCATTGTGGTCACTCAGCCTGCAGAAGTAGTGGCCAAAATTCTTCAAATCGCACTCTGTCATCCCCGAAAAAGATATAACAAAAAGAAAGGATTCGTGAACTAATTTAGACCTAGATACAACAAAAAATGACCGGCTTGTTATGGTTGATATGTTTTTGATCATAGGTTTTACTCGGTGAGGGCCAGCCTGGGGCTATATGACAGCAACAATCACCACGACCACCTTGATAGTAGTTATACGATTATCTCTTGCGTTATGATTATTGTAACCCCCACCACCTCTCCCACCATATAACGATACCTCTCCTCTTGCTGTGTTACTAGTAACAACCCTAGCCCTCTCGCTGTGAACAACCCCACCATAATACTGGTAACAACCTGCCGTACACCATGTTACTAGTAATAGCAGCATTTAGCCGGTGTTTACTAGCCTGCCTACCTACCTACCTACCTACCTATCTATCTCCCTTGTGTAGGCTAGGCCCGGCAGTACCATATCACAACAACAACTGTACATTACCAACTGTGATTGTTACTGCCGTTGTCTAGCTGTGTGTGCAATTACACACACACATTAGAAAATATAACCTCTCTCTCCCCTCTCTCCCTTTCTCGTTCTCTCTCTCTCTCTGTCTATATATATATATATATATATATATATATATGCACACATACACCCACATATGCATATATGAATACATACACAAAGTTTGTCATTGTATTGTTAGTATTTAAAACATTTTACTTTGTGAGAGACCAATAAGTGTTGCTATAGTCCAGTACACACGCACACGTATAGATAGATACTAACATACATAAACGTACTAATACATATACATTTATATATATA
>NC_068991.1:17622520-17624768 GCF_001194135.2 Octopus bimaculoides | reverse complement strand
ATCATTATTATTGTCAGAAAAAAAAAAGTCGAAAAAAATCAAACAAAAGTTTTAATAATCTTGCAGCTTTATTGTGATATGTATAAACCATAAGCATATGCAGTCTTTGATAGGATAAACATAACTGGTTTGCTTGAAAAGTAAGCACATATCATTTGGATATTAAGTACTACAATTTTACTGGAAGCAAATCACATCAACGACTCGAAGTTCAGAATCTTTATTTTTCTTTTTTCTTTTTAAAAAAAAAAAAAAAATTTTTAATATAAAACAGAAATATGTAATCAGGATAAGCTGCAACCTTTCACTTGTAAAAAAAATAAACCAAACACACACACATACTTGCACAATTGGATTTACTGGATGTGTTTTCACTGGTCTATTAAAGAAAAAAAAAAAAGTTCCTGTTTTAATTAATCAGACAACTTTATTTTACATGTGAAAAAATTTCAAGTAAACAATCTTGCTTTTACTCTGTGTTGAATATTCAATAATTTGGAATAACCAATTGAATAGATTACTTTCCTCCTCTCATTTGCTGTGTAATATAATTCTTCTTCGTATTGTGACGGAAGACAAGAAGAAGGAAAAACAAACAAACACACAAATAAAAAGCTTCCTGTTTTGACCATATGGGCCTGAGCCACACTACAGTTCAAAGAAAAACCTGGAATGAATTAACAAACACTATTGCTCGAATTATATCATAAACAAACTGAAGGACCTAATCAACAGTACTGCTACCAACACCATTATTATTACTGTGGCTAATAATAAAAATAATGATAATAATAATAATAATATAACCAGCCTCATAAATTGGATATGAAGTTTATATAAAAAAGAAAACAAGTATTTATTTTATTTGGATATAGAAGCAGGAAGGTTTTTAGCATTTTTGTATTATTATTATTATTATTATTGATGATATATTGGCATTTCTTATTTTGAGAGACAATTTCCTTGCATTTAGGTGTGAAATAATACCAAATAATATTTCAGGTAAGCTTCGCTGCCCACCCTTTCCTTACCTGTCTTTGATCGCTTAACCTCTGCCCTATAGGAGTGGGGGTCAGGATCTACATTGTTGTGTTTATGTTCAGTCAAATGTAGAATTGTCTTGTTTTTACTTTGCTCTCCCTCTGTCTCTCTTTCTCTCTCTCTCTCTCTCCTTTCCCTCTCATACACACGAACACAAAATAATTCCTGGCTTTCATCCAAGGGAGTCTGTAGCTTTTAACATTCCTCATTCCAACATCTGTCTCATTCGGACATCTCCTCCTTGTTGCCAGTCCGTTTTCCCCTATCTTTGTCTTCTATCTTTGTCTTGTTGATCATCCCCCGATCAGCCTTGGCTGATAAAGATAACCTACGATCACAGGTGTTCCAACCAGGAACATCCAATATGCATTTTTCTTAGTGTAGTTTGTCCAGGACTAGACACTATGAAATGTATCTGCATCTTTTTCTTTTGTATTAAAGACAGTAGATTATTCATTGAGTAAGATTTAGCTATTATTTCTAGCAGGTTGCACAACCATATCAACATTGCTTTGTTATCTTTATTACCTCCATCTTCTTCAGTTGCACCAGTCAACTATATGTCATTGAGTGTGTATATATGTATGTGTGTTAGTGTGTTTCTATAGTTTCTGTCTGCCTCATTGTCTTCACACACATACACACATGCAAACACACACATAAGACTTGACTGTTTTCTGTCTGTCTGCCTATCCAGCTGACTTGCTGTCATTTGGGAGAAGACACTGAACACCTCTCCCCATTCTGACTTAACCGGTATAGAACAGGTAAGGACACAGCAAAGGTAGAACATATGTGTGTGTGTGTGTGTATATATATATATATATATATATATATATATATATATATATATATATATATATATATAGGAAGTACGTGTATATATATATATATATATATATATGTGTGTAGGTATGTACATACATGTACGTATATATGCATATACTCACATATTATTTGTATTATTATATATATATGTATGTATGTATGTGTGTGTGTATATATATATATATATATATATATATATATATTGTATGTGTGTGTGTGTATGTATAATTTTTAACCATTACTATCATTATCACACATTGATTAAGATTCTTGAAAAAATATGCTTGCATATAGATTCTTATAATGTCAAATCATATATTTGTATGTATATGTATGGGTGTGTGTGTGTGTGTGTGTGTATATATATATATATATATAT
>NC_068991.1:17621810-17622510 GCF_001194135.2 Octopus bimaculoides | reverse complement strand
TATATATATATATATATATATATATATATATACGTATACATACACACACATACAGACACGTAAATGTATATTTATGTGTGTGTGTAATCAGAAGTGACAAAGTGACTCAAGAGCCAAGAGTTTTGTGTATTGGTACTTACCAAACTAATAAGTGTATTTATATGTTTCTATATATTTTTTAATGTGTGTTTTATATGTGTATGGTTATGTGCATATGTTTGTATTTATGCTTGTGTATATCTATGTACGAGATACTTATGCTAAATCATATACACATACACACACTCGCACATGTTTTCTAAATGTAATATAGTAAATAGTAAAACCTCAAAGTACCTGAGATAGTCCCTTTAATTTGAAGACACAAACTCCCTATAGCATTGTTGAAATGTAAAGAAAAAAACTCAATAAGCACATACAAAAACTTCTACAATACCAGCTGGTCAAATTTTTTGGAAATGGCTTTTCTTTATCTTAAAATTGCAAACACCCTTAAACGGAGTTTTTGTCTTCAAATTGCAGGGATAAAATTAAAGTTTTTCCACTTGCTGTATTTTAAGATTCTAGCGTATGCTCTATACATCATGTGGAATGATAGCTCAAAGTATTTTTCACCTTTTCCTTCTACATATATAATATATATATATATATATATATATATATATATAAATTTAGTAAATGGAGTAAAATGCATATGTTA
>NC_068991.1:17616333-17621024 GCF_001194135.2 Octopus bimaculoides | reverse complement strand
ATACAGATATGTATATTCACATATAAGATGCACACACTCACTCACGTGTACACACACACACACACACACACACACACACACACACACACACACTCACACATGCAGACACGCACTCAAATGCAAACTTGCTCATACTCACACACAAACACACACTCACTCAAATGCTGACAAACACATACTTACATACAGACTCATGCATTCTCACACACACACTTGCATACAGATGCAAATTCATATACAACACACACAGTCTAGATACATGCACATGCAGGCACATGCACGTTCACTTCAACACAATTACACACATGCACATATGCACACAGTTGCATACACACACATTGTCATAAACACACTACTCTCTCATGTACACACATATTCATAAATGATGAGCTTTTTTTCAGTGTTTCTATTCTAAAACTGGGATACATATTGTGTGTGTGTGTGTGTGTGTGTGTGTGTGTGTGTGTGTGTGTGTGTGTGTGTGTGTGTGTGTGTGTGTGTGTGTGTGTCTGTGTGCATGCATGCATGCGTACATTCATTTTATGCCCATCTTTTTTGCCATGCTAGCATGGGTTAGAAGAATACATATTGTTTAAGCATTGTTTTATAACTAGATTCCCTTCCTGCCACTAATCTTTTCATGTTTTTCTAGCAAAAAATTTTCGTTACATTCCAACTTAAATTATTTGTTAGCAGAGAAGTGACAACAGAATACTGCTATAGTTCAGCAATTTCTCATGTGGTTGCTGGATGCAAACCTTCACACAGACACACATGCATGCACTCCCCCACCACACACACAATGGGCTTTGAGTAGTTTCCATTTAATAAATTCACTTACAAATCATTGCTTGACCTGAGGCTATAATGGAAGATACTTGGCCAAGGTGCTGTGCAGTGGGACTGAAACTCAAATTACTACTTAGTTGAAAAGTAACCCCACAGTTATGCCTGCATGTGTGTATGTGTGTGTGTGTGTGCATGCATGTAATATTCACACACTCACACACACACACACACACACACACACACACACACAAAATATTCCATGTGATAAATGAAAAAAAAATGAAAGAATGACTGACTCAAACTTAGATCTGATTCTTCCATTGTCCAAATTTTCCTTGGTTGCTATTTCCAACCGTTATTTTGTCACATCAATAAATACTATTTCATTGCACATAGATTATAACTTGATAAATATTTCATATTTTCATCAGTATTCCCTTTCATATATAACAATATGCAAGCAATGGTCTGGAGGTGGGGGCAGGTCTACTGAGGGGCATTTACTCCATGGAAAAAACCTAGTAGCATCATTTACAGTTTATTACATGCTTTTATTATGTAATATGGTATCTAGGATGATGTTATTCTAAGTTGGTGTTTCCAGCCCACAGCATGACTGTACAAGTATATATTGGACACTTGAACATTTACACATGTATAGCCATGAATTGACACCTACAACAACCCACATACACTTTCTATCCTACCTTCCATCACAACACCCCCTCAATCTCCCCTACCATTCCTCCAACCCTTACCTCACTCTTCCTCACATGTACACTCCCCCCTCTCTCTCTGTTTTCTCTACAGTAAGACACTTGGCCTTGAAGAGACATTACCTTACTTGGAAGCAGGCAATAGTTGGCAACAAGAAAGGCCTGCTTCAACAAATTCCATCTGATCCATGCAAGCATGGAAAAGTAGACATTAAATCAGCGATGGTGGTGATAAGTGCCGCAGCCAAATACTGACCAGAGATTGAAAGTACTACATACACCACTCTCATAAGAAATTGCAATCTGGTTGATTCCATTTTCCCCAATACATTCCATAGCAGCTTCTTTCACTCGGCTGTTTCCTATGCTGCCCATGCTCATTGGCTTCCCAGTATTTCTACTTAAGTTGCTTGTTCCTCCTTTTCAATATGGCTAATTTCATTTGGATATCATATGTCATTTGCATTTGTTATCCTAGCAAGATATCCATTTGCTCCGTTTCATTCCCAGTCCAGCTCAATGTTTGTACCACACCTATTACCTCTTATGCTAGTGTCACTAAACACCAGTCTACATTAAGTGGTACATTATTTCAGGAAAAACATAGAATTTATATTCACTAGGAAGACAATTACAAACACTATCTGGCTGACATGTTTACCTATTTGTTAGGTAATCAGCTGGCTGATCAGATTCCTGAAATTTGTATTGCAGATGGGAACGCATTAAAGCCCTTTTCTGGGCTACTTTATTTGAATTCTTACTATCGGGTAACTAATTTCATGTTATTACATAACTGACTTCACAATTTGGGTATTCATAACTTATTGGGAATTCCTAAAAACAAGATCCTGTGCAAGACAGTTCGGTATTCTCTGTAAATGCACAAAAACCGTTTTAAGGGCTACATACTTTGTATTGTTGTTTTGGGATTAGCAAAACAATTATGAGAACGGAACCAAGGGATAAGCCCCACTTTCCTGGGAAATACCGGGTATGTCAGCTAGTATGTATATATATATATATATCGTTGAGCGTGGCCGTTGCCAGTACCGCCTGACTGGCCTTCGTGCGGGTGACACGTAAAAGCACCCACTACACTCTCTGAGTCGTTGGCGTTAGGAAGGGCATCCAGCTGTAGAAACTCTGCCAAATCAGATTGGAGTCTGGTGTTGCCATCCAGTTTCACCAGTCCTCAGTCAAATCGTCCAACCCATGCTAGCATGGAAAGCGGACGTTAAACGATGATGATGATGATGTTATTATGTTAAACTGTCATATGTCCAAATTTGGCCAAATGCATATTTTTCAATATCTATTTTTGCTTCTAATAGCGAGTTCTTTTGGTCAAACTATTGTATCCCCAGCTGCTTCAGATGCCAAGATATCAAAAATTGTCAAAGTGTAGTACTGTTTTGCTATGGAATGGTGAAACTATTTTTTTTTGTTTTCTGAAAAAGCAACATTTTAAACTTACGACACTTTTGCATAATAGCAACAATATATGTATTTGTTGTTTATCTCATAAGAATTTATAAACTTTCAAGAAAACATGGAATAATTCTTTTTTGGAATTGATTCTTAATGAACATATGACAAACTCTGCAATTGAAGACGATGTATAGTATAATTTGGTCCAAGAGTTTGCTACTTTTGTAGTTTTCTCTCTTTATTGCATCTCCTTTGTTGCAGTTGATTATGGATGCTACTGTTGTACCAGTAATTGGTATGACATCCTCCTGGACTTTTGAAAAATAAGTACTGGAGTTGATACGTTCAACTAAAAATCCCTCAAGGCAGTGCCCCAGCATAGCCACAGTCTAATGACTGAAATAAGTAAAAGATAAAGATGGATAGATAGATATCTAGATAGATAGATGGAGGGATGGATATTTGTGGATTAATAAGGCCTTGTTAATCCACAAATAAAGCCAATTTTTGATACTAGGTTGTGCATGTATATGTGTGTATGTATGCGTATATATGTATGTATATCATTGCTTTATATATGAATGTATGTGCATGATTTTCATGGTAAGAAACTGTCCTTTTTTTTTTTTTAACTTGAATGAGAAAGAATCCCCATGACCTTTGTAGTTCCTTCAAGAAGGATCAGATTGGTGCTGTTAATGTTCCATTTAAACTGTCACAGGTTAACATCTGCAGGAAAAACATGAGCAGAGGGAAGATTTTGGGACAAGGGACAGGGTGATATTCTGGAGAAGCACTGGCTCAGTAGTTAATGTGAGACATGGATGGATGCAACCAGAGTGATGGGAAATAGAGAGGTACATTGGTGGGAATCTGAAGGATTACTTTTGAGTATGGATGAATCTGACCTGTGGTACATTCATTGCTGTTTCAAGAATTTCTTGTAGTAAGGAATTGAGCTCTACTTCTTATAATTGATCTGATTTGTAAAGGAATCAGTACACCATTAAGCTAACCTCATTTACCAGAATATTTAATACATAGATACTCACATTGTATACATATATATCTGAACATTGGGTATTCTTATCAGCTGCGGATCACCTAAAATTGACTAATGACACGTTGAAAACCA
This sequence comes from Octopus bimaculoides, assembly GCF_001194135.2. Lineage (NCBI taxonomy): Eukaryota > Metazoa > Mollusca > Cephalopoda > Octopoda > Octopodidae > Octopus > Octopus bimaculoides. The sequence goes on along the minus strand of NC_068991.1, from coordinate 17,616,953 downwards.
TGGAAGCAAGCAAGAATAACCAAGAAATTCCATGGCTGTTAATAGTTTTGACCTTTTGGAGGCTTTATCAGTTGCTTGTGACCTTAACTTGAAGCTCTGCTTGAGTGTGGCCACTTCTTGGCTTCCTGGTTACTTCTTTATATGTTTGTGTATGCCTGTGTTTGCATGTATCTGTAGATGTGTGTATTTGTGAATATGTATGTGTATATAAATGTATATGTGTTAATGTGTGTATATATATATATATATATATATATATATATATATATATATGTATGTATATATATATATATATATACACGTATGTGTATATATGTGTACAATGAGATCTTTTCTTTCTCATTTTTTTCTTCTCTTCACTCTCATTTTTGTCTTCTTACTACTAGTGCTACTACATAAAAATGCATACAATTTAAAGATATCATTTGACACACTCACCCACATATACATGCACACACATGTCTACATACATATATTCATGCATAAACATGTATACATACACATTTACATACATGCACACATACATATACATACACCCACATACATACACCCATACATACATACACCCATACATACATACACTCGAATACATACACACCCATACACACACACACACACAC
>NC_068991.1:17611205-17614689 GCF_001194135.2 Octopus bimaculoides | reverse complement strand
ATGTTTTGTGAAAGGCTGTTAAGTCAGAGTAATTCAGACCATATGTCTCTCTCTCTCTCTCTCCCTCTCTCTCTCTCTCCCTCTCTCTCTTTCTCTCTCTCTCCCTCTTTCTCTCTCTTTCTCTCTCTCTCTCTCTATATATATATATATATGTATATATATAAATATATACAAATAATATGTGAGTGTATGCATATATACGTACATGTATGTACATAATACATCTGCATGTATATATAGATGCATAGCTGGGTACAGGATGTCTACATATGTGTGTGTGTGTATGTATGTATGTATAAAGGCGGTGCTCCAGCATGGCCTCAGTCAAATTACTGAAACAAGTAAAAGAATAAAAGAACATATATGTTTGTATGTACGAGCAGTTGTAAGAAAAAGAGATGACACAGGAAAAACAATGGTTATGTCATGAACTTTAGCTTACAGCTGTTTCTGCTATTGGATGCAGCGGACTCTTAGTTGAGTACCTGAATAACATCCTATAGCTTCATCAGAGCCTCAAATATAAAGTGCAATATATATATATGAGGCAAGAGTGCAGTAAAGCTTCATATAGCTTATGGCACCACAGAGAGGAGTTCCTATGACTAAATAAATATAACCATATTGTTGTGTACCTCCTAGTTAGTCCTGACTTAGCAGCCCTCATGATCAAAGCCTCCAGTCTCATGACTCCTCTGCCACACACACACTTTTATGGATATATAGGACTACATTTACTCAATATGTCTTTGTCTTATTTAGCCCTTTTTATACCAACCCACCTGAGACCAGCCCTGTTTCTTTGATACAAATTTTCTGTTTTAAAGTGTTCAAATTTAAACCTTTGATCAGGATTTTCATATTCATTCATGTTCCAAAGACCATCTTACTTTTCTTTCAATTAATTTTGAAACCAACAAAGAATTTAGTAAAATAACTCATTATTGATGCAGGCATTTGGAACATAAATTGACAGGAAATTTTGATGGAAATTTTTTTTATTTTAGATCACTTTAAAACAGGGAATTATCATTGAACCAAGGACATTTTCAGACAGGTTAGTATCAAAAGGGTCAATAATGAGTTTTCTTACTAAATTCTTCATTATTTTCGACCTTGGTAGAATTTGAACTCAGAACATAGCAATTGGCGAAATACCGCTAAGCATTTCATCCAGTGCACTAACAATTCTGCCAGCTCACTGCCTTAATAATAATAATAATAATAATAATAATAATAATAATAATAATAATAATAATAATCCTCCTTTCTACTATAGGCACATGACCTGAAATTTTGGAATAGAGTGTAAGTCAGTCAGATCAACCCTAGTACTTGACTGGTACTTGTTTTATTAATCCCAATAGGATGAAATGCAAAGTTGACCCCAGTGGCATTTGAACTCAGAACATAAAATCAGAAGAAATGCCACTAAGCATTTTATTGGCATGATAACATTTCTTGCAACTCACTGCCTTAATAATAATAATAATAATAATGATAATAATAATAATACTTTCTACTATAGGCACAAGGCCTTAATTTTGTGGGGCGGGGGTCAGTACACAACTGGTACTTAATTTATCGACCCCAAAAGGATGAAAGGCAAAGTCCACCTTGACAGATTTTGAACTCAGAATGTAAAGACAGACAAAATACCGCTAAGCATTTTGCCCGGCACGCTAACGATTCTGACAGCTTGCCACCTTAATGATAATAATAATAATAATAATTTATTAAGATTGAAGTAACTGTTCATGAAGGTAAATAGACAATAAGAAGAGTGTGATGCAATTTGTAATAGAGATTGTTTATTTAATAATGAATTGAACAATATTTCAACAGATTATCTGTCTTCTTCAGGTTCAAAATGTAAAATGAAAAAGCCACAGAAATTCAAAATATGAATAAGGAAATCCTGCGTTACTTTTTAGATAAAATGACATCATCAGTTTTCACTTTCGTGACTGGTAACAAGGAAAAAGAAAAAAAAGGAAAGGAAATAATAGTTGTAGAAACACTAAAAGCATTAACAACCAGATTTGATAAATTTGTTGGAGAAACTGGGATTGACATCAGGGTAGGACATGCTTAGAAAACCACTTTATTAGGTACAGTGAGAATTTTGGGTGTTAAATATTGTGGATAGAAGCCCTGTAAAGTCCTTGACAACAGGCTGTTGTCTGCTTTTACAGAAATCAAGAGGTCTGAGAAGTAAGATGGAAATAATAATAATAATAATAACAACGTTGAAAATATCAAATAATAATTATCATTCCTGTCTGAAAGGATGTAGGTTACTTTAAGTTAATCACTTTAGTTAGCTTCTTTAGGCATTTAAAAAATAATTAAAGCTGGTTAACCTTTGAATATCTTTTTGGAAGTTGGACTTCCAGGAGGTCAGACCTGTTTAAATGTCAAACAGTCAAAAGTCTCTTAATATACTTAAAATTTCCATGCCTAATGCTGAGACATTTCAAAAGATGATCATCTCTGTCCTCTGTGTGTGTGTGTGTGTGTGTGTGTGTGTGTGTGTGTGTGTGTTTTGTCATCGTCATCGTCATCATATATTTGATGTTTTAGTCTTTTGTTATAGTTGTCAAACTAGAATGAGTTCAAATCCTGTCAGATCTGGTTTTTGCTTTTCATTTCTCAGAGATTGATAAAATAATTATCACTCATGCAATGATGGCAGTTTAACTTTTAAACACTCTTAGAGTCACACATGGTGTCATAAATTTTATCAGTGCATAATTTGGGGGATACAGACTGTAAAGGAAAATGACTCTTTTATAACTAGGTTGACTTCTTGTGATTGAAAAAGAGTTTTTTTTTCTTCATTTTGTTTATAAAAATTTCCATAATTAGCCACATGAGTAAGAGAATTTCATAAGTTGTAACAAATTGAAGGAACCCTGAAAAATTCATCGTCATTGAATTAAGGTTCACTTGACTGGACTTTCTCTCTAAGAATGTTGCATACATCAAAATAATTTTTAAAAATTTTCCAGCATGCTAAACTGGCAATCCTTATATGAAACAAAAGGCTTCTGTTGTATTTTATGTCACATTGTGAAGCCTGCAGCATTAAATACGACAGTATAAAGGATCAGAATTACCAAAATGTGATATTGGGTGACATTATTGTGGATCCACAATAGAAATAATTTGAAGATCAATACACACTGCATATTAGGAATATGTAGCAAGGACAAGTCTGTAGAGTTGAAGTCTGCTGAATTAATTTATCATCAGTTTAGGACTAACCCCTATCCTTGAGTTACTTCTCTTTTCCAGCTGGTCCATTGCTAACATTGAGTTTCTTGCTAGCAACTGGTTTATTGTCATCAATAAAGTTTAGCTGTTGTTAAAATTCCACATGTTACTTTCAGTTTCTGTATGGTTTGCTACTGACCTGTTGCTGGCTACTGACCTGTTGCTGGCTACTGACCTGTTGCTGGCTACTGACCTGTTGCTGGCTACT
>NC_068991.1:17609493-17611195 GCF_001194135.2 Octopus bimaculoides | reverse complement strand
GTTGCTGGCTACTGACCTGTTGCTGGCTACTGACCTGTTGCTGGCTACTGACCTGTTGCTGGCTACTGACCTGTTGCTTGCTACTGACCTGTTGCTTGCTACTGACCTGTTGCTGGCTACTGATCTGTTGCTTGCTACTTGTCTTTTGTGAGCAGCCAAACTGTTGCTTGCTGCTGGTTCTTTTGCTTGCAATTTGTTCATTACTTACAACTAGTCTTTCACTTGCTGTTTGTATATTGCTCACTGCTCATTTGTTGCTTGCAACTAGTCTGTTGCTAGCAGCTTGTCTATCGCTTGCTGTTGGTCCATTACTTAATGTTAATCTGGTCCTTGCATTTGGTCTCTTAATGGTAACTTATTTATTAACTGCAGTTACTTAACTGAAGTGAAAGGTTTCTAATTTATTATCAGAAATCGTCTATATAGTTACTTTTAATTGCTCACTGATTGAAACACGCCCTTCACTATTGTCCTGAATAGTTTAAATAACTACCAGTCAATATGAAAAAGAAGAAAGAAAGCTGAACACTCAGATTTCAATCTAGACAAATATTTTCTGATTACTTGCATGCTTGCTACGCAGCTAAACTGTCTAGTTGTGCAACTGTCATTTAGTTTTGCATGAAAAAGCATATATTGTGGAAAGCTGTTGCACAGCCAATAATGATAAGAATACATTGGTGTTGGTGGAAACATGTTTGACAACTGAGATAGTTAATCACTGAGATTATCTTTTATTTAATTCTTTCTTGTTGAAAGTCTGGTAAATCATTTGAAAAGTTTGAATTTGTTATAGAAACAATCTGTTGTTAATAATATCTGAAAACACACAAACTACTGCTTTAAAATATTCTTTTTTTCAAAATGATTTACTTTAAAATCCTATGGTTTTTTTTTGTAGCTGCTTGGTTTCAAACACTGCCCCCTCAGTTTTTAAATCACGTTTCATTTATTATGTATTAAAACACTTGATATTTAAATATATGCCATATATGTGGTCTGATAAAAAGTATCAGTACTGGTGTTATAAAAAAAAATTACAACGCATCAATTTAGCATTTAATCTCCTATAAAGTAGTCCCCTTCTGAATCCTCACACATTATCCAGTATTGTTTCTATTGATGGAAGCATTTCTGGAATTCCTTTATTGGGATAGTGAGCAACTGCCTTATCGCATTCTCTTGGATTTCCTCAATTTATTGAAATATTGTTCCTTTCAAGTGGGATTCCTTTCAAGCCTTGGTTTTGGGGTCATAGCTATAGACCCACAATTTATCATGGACATTGCTTTTCCTCCTGACTGAAAGATAAAAAAACAAAATGCTTTTTATTCAACAGCTAGGTTGGTGTAATTCCATAGCTTTTTCAACTCCCTTCTGCACAGTATTATGGTCACTTGATATTGTCCTATCAAAAAGTATTTTTACTCTTAACTATAATTTTCTTATATCATTGAACCCTTTTCTCTCATTACCAAATCTATATATATACTTTTTTTTTGGTTCCATTTCTTGACTTTTTTTTGTTTTTCTATCTTTTAGGACAATGTCAATGTGTTCCTTGAGGCATGTCGAAACACTTTCGGTCTAACTAACACTCAGTTATTCGACAGCTGCGAACTACAGGACTTGTCCCAACGAGCAATTGCAGACAGGTAAGTTTAGTTGTTGCTTTGTTTTTTTTTTGTTTTTTTTTTGTTTT
>NC_068991.1:17599423-17609483 GCF_001194135.2 Octopus bimaculoides | reverse complement strand
TGCAGTTTTTTTTTCCTTCCATTTTATCTTTTGTTTTTACTATTCATTCTTTTTTGATCCTCTTTCTATTAAAACTGTTTCTGTTTACATTGTTGTCTGAATTTTCTTGTTTGTGTATGAATGTTGTATGATGGTATATATATATTTATATATATACATATATAGTTATTTGCGTGCACGTGTTTCTGTGTATCATCATCATCATTCCTTTAACAACCATTTTCTATTATTGCATGGCTTGGGCAAAATTAATTTTTTGAAGATTTTTCTGCAGCTAGGTGACTGGATACCCTTTCTGTCACCAACCCTCACCTATTTCCAACCAAGGTAATATCTCCTCTTAGACAGATATATTTTTGAAAAATATTGGAAATGAATAGCATTGTTTGTTTGATAGTGACACTGATTTGCAGCTGTGATTGTAACGTGAAGACAAGGAGACACAAATACACACACACACACACACACCCTCAAACTCACGTGTACATACACACACACATACCCCTACCTTGAACATGAGAGCTGTTAATTAGGAGTGTCTTGTACCAAATGGCAGAGCCTAATCCAGAAGAGCAAATTGTAGATTGAGGAAAACAAATTACCCATCAATTAGTGAAACATAATATCTGAAAACTGCAGGTTTTTGAAGTTCAGTACAGCTGAGGGGCCAGAGGTAATCTCACCTGCACGGGCTAGTCATATTACACTTTCAAGGCCTGTTTTCTCATTCACTTAAGGTTACATATGTCAGATCAGCACTAAGTTGTTTTATATGCATACAAGGAGCAAGCATGGCTATGTGGTTAAGAAGCTTGCTTCCCAATCATGAGGTTTCAGGTTCAAGCCAACTGTGTGGCACCTTGGATAAGTTTCTGCTACTATAGCCCCAGGCTTGTGAGTGGATTTGGTAGAGGGAAACTGAAAGAAGCCAGTTGTGTGTGTGCGCGCATGCATGTGTGCATGTTTGTGCACGTGTATGCATGTGTGTGTTTCCCCTTTGTCTTGACATCATATAATGGTAGTAAAACAAGCCTCACCATCATACAAGTGATGATGTGGTTTGTTTTCAGCCTTCCGTGAAAGACATGTTTGACCATGGGAAAATATTACCTTGCTTGGAAGTAGGTGAGAGTTGGTGACAGGAAAGGCATCTAGCTGTGGAAAAATCTACCTCTACAAATTCTGTCTAACCTATGCAAGCATGGGAAAGGGGATAATGATGAGGATGATAACAGTTGATATTGTAGGCATATATTCATACATACCTGAGCACTGCTGCTTTTTATATTCAAAGTTATGTACATCTATTGCTGAGTTGAAAATCTATTTTGGATGAATAGATAACGATGGACCTCTGCTGACGAACCAAATTCCATGCTACATTTGTCATATAAAATTTAAAACCAAGTCATTTGATAACTGACGATGGGATGTATACATATATAATGTGCTTGTTTATTTGTGTTGTTGACCATGAACCTTTGGTATTTTGTGTACTCATTGTTTCAGAGTTGTCCTTCATTGAGGTTCTAGTTCTGATAAGAGTTAAATTTGTTCAAGGAGTTTATAGTTTATGGCGGTTTTGTTGTATATATATATATATATATATATATATATATTTATATTGATCACTCTAAAATATTTTAAATTCTTGTCTTCAAAGTTAAATTTATTTACTTTCTTTGTCAGTTTCCTCTCTACACTCTTTTGTCATTTTTGTTCTCAATTTCTCCCTCCCTCCCCACGTCTCTCTTTTTCTCTTCTTACTTCTTTCTCATTCTCTTCTCACTCCACTCTCTCTGGCTTATCTCTTTCATTTTCCTTTCCTGTATTTATTCCTCCTTCCCACTACAACATGGTGAGAAGGTGATAGCCATCTCTGCATGTTTCCTTGGTATTTAGCTTGTCAGAGAGATATCACCATTCTTTTGCTACTATGCAAGTCGGCAACATATTAACGCCTTTCACACACCCTGGCATTGCTTCTTTTCTCTAGCAATGGTACACAAGGAGCATGAGGTGTTTTCTGTGAGAATTGTACCGAAATGCATTTTCTACACTCCATTAACATTAAATGCAATGACCTCTAAAAGTGTGGTATGTACTTCTATATCTTTGTAGTGCTACATAGATGAGAGATAAAATTTCCCCAGGCTTTGCTACAGTGTATATCACAAAAAAAAAAGTAGGAAAATAGAAAAGAGAAAGAAACTTATATCCATTTCACTACATCATGATTCACCATGTCTAGGAGCCTCTTTTATAAGCTGCATATTGTGGTGAATATTGTTAAGGGACATGAGACAGTGTGCTTAATGTGATGTATGCAATGGCCGCCTGACTATTATTAAAGAGTCCACTCCTTCTTGTTCTTTTTATTGAAGTTTACCACCTTGGTTTCTCAGTTGATTCCAGTTTTAACTTATGAAACTTAATTAGATGTTTAATTCAATAGAAAATATATATATATGTTGACTTTAAACCTGTCCCTGCAAATACCAAGTTACAAGCTTACCAATTTCTCTTTGTTTACCTTTGTCTTTATCTTTATTTTGTATGTAATGGCTTCAGAATGTGTGCACATCTATGCATGAACCATTATGTTGCCAATGCAAACACATAATGCACCTGTGTCTTAATATAGCACACTCTGCTTTAGTGGTAGTGGTATGGAAATCGAGTCATACCATATGAGTGGATGGAGTTTGTCAAGGTGGATTGCCTACAACTGAATGTCCTTCCTGCCACCAACCTTTGTTATTTCCAAGCAAGGTAATATTTCTCCATAGCCTGACATGTTTTCATAGAATATCGGCAATGAATAACCTTTATTTACAACAATCACGTGATGTCAAGATTAGGAAACAAAATTTCACACACTCACATACAATAGGCTTTTTACAGTTTTTTAATACTAAGCCCACTCATATTGCTTTGATTGGTTATAGTAGAAGACACTTGCACAAGGTGCCATGCAGTGGGACTGAACCCAAACCATGTGGTTGAGAAGCAAACTTCTTAACCATATAGCTATGAATTACAAGGTGATATCAAAAATGTTCCTGGACTAGTTATGTTTAATAGAAAAATAACTTATTTACCTAAGTTTTAACATCATATCCTTCGAAATAGTCACCTTGCACAGTAATACACCAGTCCTAGCATTCTTGCCACTTTTGGAACCTGACCTGGAGGTCGTTTTATGTAAACGAGTCAAGGACCTTCTGCAATTCACTCTTGATCTTGAGAACAGTGTTAAAATGGCGACCTTTCTCCTGCATTTTCATTTTGGGGAAGAGATGGAAGTCCACAGGTGCTAAATCTGGCAAATGGGGTGGGTGTGGGAGCAATACGATGTTGTTTTTGGCAAGAAACTCACAAGTGAGGCAGGTTTGGTGACGGGGTGTATTGTCATTGTGAAGAATCCAAATCTTTGCGGACGTTCAGATTGCCTGCATGGACCTATATGACAGACCAACAACATCAACAATGTCGTTGACTGTCCTCCAATGATCTTCATGCATAAAGCTGATGAATTTTCTCCACATTTCCAAGGGTGACGCTTGTGGCAGGTCTTCCATATTGCTCATCGTCTTCCAGGGATGTTCTTCTGCTTTTGAAGCGACCTTGCCACTTGAAATATTGCATATGACCCATTGCCTCATCACTATAAGCTTGCGGAAGCATGCTCAATGTCTCTGTAGCAGACTTCCCAAGTTTTATGCAAAATTTCATGTTGGCTCTTTGTTCCAACTTCCTGTCCATGACAAAAATTGCAGACTACAACATACACATGATCACAAAAACACAAATTTCACAATTTGCAAAGTACATAAAGTGATGTCTCTCAGCACTCTACTTCCTCGTGAAGGTCACTGTTAATTCTTGCTGCACACGCAACCATGTACTGCCATCTGTTGGCATGCTACAGAACTAGTCTGGAAACTTTTTGATACCACCTTCATATATTTGACAAAGTAATCTGAAGGGTTAAAGACCTTTCCAAGTGTGGATAGGTAAATCAACAGTCATGAAATGTGTATGTTCATGTGAACACTTGTATATAATGTGTGTAAATTTATGTAGCATTAGTGGAATCAAAGTTGCAAAATTCATTGATAATTTTTGCCGTTCATTTTTTTGTGAAATACTAATGAAATAAAACCCTGAAACAACTAATATAAATAACTGGTATTTCAACATATTGAAAGTACTAGCACACACACACTGTATATATATTTACATTATGGCATAAACATATGTGGAAATGCTCTTCATTCTTGGCTGTCATGTTAAATAGTATGACTTGAAGGTTTTTGTTTTTAAACCAATTTTGTTCAGTCATTCATACTTTGTAACATTTATTCAGGCCTCATTAACCATTAAATAATAAAAGCTACAACTTAGTGTACAAAGAAAAGTAGATGTCACAGATTTTTTTCCATTGCTGGATTTACCATGGTGTAAATGGTAAATTATAAGTTTTCTTTCCTTTTGTAAATATTAAAAAAGTGTAATTATAAGTAAATAATTTGTTACTTAAATGTATCTTTTAAATCTGAGTATGTTCTGGCAGATTGGAATGTGTATGTTCTGATTGCTGTTGTATTTTGTCATTGGATGACATGTTCATAACAAACCAGTAAATCACGTGTGTTATGAACACACATCGTCTAAAAGGAGGAGATGTCCTCCAACAACGAAACTCAACAATGATCAGCATATTCCCACTTGAATATGTCAGAATATATTGAGATTGAATCAATTCATTATTGTTTGGATTCTCACTGTTCTACAGGCACCTCGTGAATTATGATCTGCTTGACAGACTTCAACATACATCAACAAATATTTTGTTTGCTGATTTCTATAAACAAGGGCCTCTACTCTTGATAGATTCACCAGTTTGTGTGGGGTGACTTTGACTGAGGAGACACATTTTAAGTCTGAAACACCGTGGTGTTTCAAGCAGCAAAATTTGCATTGAGAAAACAGACTGCTTTTGACTGCAACATTTTCAAGGGATGTTAACAAGTCTTATGTATCGTACAATTATTGAGCTGTAAGGGTTAGATTATTATCGTAAAGGTCATGATCTCTTGAGTGCTTCTGCTTGTTGGTGAGGCCCTTGTTGTGGACGAACTCAAGACTTTTCCTAAGGACACCTCTGTTTTTTTCCATCTTCAGTAATGAAAGATATATTGGTTAATGTGGTCCCCGATATACAAAACGTGATGGCCATGGTTGGAATGATGTTGATCATAGGTCTGCTCAATTCAAACTGATCTGGAGCCAATAAGCAACTAAAACAAAACAGACTGCAATGTAGGAGGGTATGGATGTGTGTGTGTGTGTTCAAATATGTAAGGTAGGTCTAATTAAACCAATGATTTTAGAAATACAATCAATTTAAAGTTAATTCCTCCTTGTTGAGTGTGAGCAAACATATTACTTGAGTAAAGATCTCCCGGTATCTTCCTTTACCAATTTTGAGGGGAAGGATTATGTTGATACCATCAAACCCCAGTACTTGACCTTGTTGGAATTTAAACTCGGACTGTAATGAGCTCATAGAAATACTGCAACTTTATCATCATCATCATCATTATTATAATTTTCTTCAGTGTTATGACATCTGTTTTTATCCAAGCTAATATTTGTTGGAGGAGCCCAAAACATTTTGTTGTATTTGTCTGGATTCTATGCGAGGTCTATACTGAGCTCAGATCTGGATTTAGCAATTCCTCCCAAGTCTTTTGTTTTACTTCTAGCATTAACACCTGACAATTTTTTATCTAGCATGCATATATTAGAATATATGTAATTGCATGAGAAATATTAATACAAAAAATTTATCTTTCCTCTGGTCATATGAATTTTGAGGTATACTTACCATAAACATACAACAAAAAAATCTATATGTTGGGTACTTGAAGAAACCAAATAATTTGGAGATGGTCTATTCATAGTGCCTAGTTGTTTCAAATCTCTTGAAGCACCAGAGTTATAGAATCTTATAGATTCTTATAGAATCTTATAGATTCTTATAGAATCTTATAGATTCTTATAGAATCTTATAGATTTTTATAGAATCTTATAGATTCTTATAGAATCTTATAGATTCTTATAGATTCTTATAGAATCTTATAGATTCTTATAGAATCTTATAGATTCTTATAGAATCTTATAGATTCTTATAGAATCTTATAGAATCTTATAGAATCTTATAGATTTTTATAGAATCTTATAGATTCTTATAGAATCTTATAGAATCTTATAGATTCTTATAGATTTTTATAGAATCTTATAGAAATTACTGCCTTTAGTATCAATGTGAACTGACTCTACTTTAAACAAAAACAAGAAGAAACTTATCGTTCATCAAGACAGTACCCAGATGCTTGCTGTATGGTGACTGTTTTAATAGCATTTGTGTTTGGGTTTGCAGTAGATCCTTCCATCAAGTTAGCTGTTCTTAATTAAACCACATAATTTTAGTTGGCACCTCTGCCATGATGGGAAGCTGAACACATGGCTACAGTTTTAATCATGTTTAGATTGTACATTTATAATATTCATATCTGCCTTATGTTTCACTTAGTTCAATTCCTAATCAACTTGATCTCCACTTTCTTTAATCTCTAATTGGTTTGATCTCTTGGACAGGCTCCTGTGACTTTGTGTATTATTATTTTTTTGTTTAAAAATAAAAGTTTTCTAGTTTAGTTCTGCTTTAAGACCATGTTCAGGAATAAGATACCTGATGTAGATATAAATATTGTGGATATACATAGGTGCAGCCATAGTTGTGTGAAAAGAAGCTTTCTTCTCTACCACATGGTTTTAGGTTCTGTCCAACTGTGTGGCACTCTGGCACTCTGGGCTAGCATCTTCTACTATAGCCTTGGGCCAACCAAAGCCTTGTGAGTGGATTTGGTTGACAGAAAATGAAAGAAACCTATCAGATATATATTCTTGTGTGTGTTTTTGTGTCTGTGCTTGTCCCCCACTACCATTTGATAACCAGTATTAGTGTGTTTACATCCCTGTAACTTAGTGGTTTAGTGAAAGAGACCAGTAGAATAAGTACCAGGCTTTAAAAAGCAAAAAGTACTGGGGTCAATTCATTCAACTAAAGTTTCAAGGTGGTGCCCCAGCATGGCTGCAGTCTCATGACTGAAACCAGTAAAAAGATACACTCTAAATATCAAATTTAATGGTCTAGAAAAATATTTTCTCGATTGGAACAACATACTATCTTAGATATTTATTTCATTTAATAATTACATTTGATCAAGTCAGATCTTGCATTGATAACTAACTTTTTGGCGACAGAATGTGAATTAGCTTTAAATCAAATGTGACCTGGACACCAGTATGTGGCAGTGGAATGTAATATTTCTTTCTGTGTTTTTTTTTTAAATATGGGTTGATTGATCTGAAAGAGGTAGATTTTCCTACATGGTGAATGTCAGTGTAAGCAGAAGTAAGTAAAAGTCTGCATGCATGAATGAAAATGATATCATAAGAGTTGGCGAAGAGCTTTCTCACTAGATACTTATCTAGTGGAGCTAGCATAGCAGCAAGGCTTAACATAGTTTCAAAAGTGTGTTAAAAGTATGCTTGAAAGAGACCTCAATCTGAGCATAACCTGGAAAGACTTATACTGAAACCTCCTCCCATTAAAAAAATAAAAACTGTAATTCAGAAATAGGAAACAACCGTCAAATAAAACAAGCAGGCCATCAAATAAAGCCATCAAATAAAACAAGCAGGCCCATCACCAGACTTTGGTAACTGGGGGTGCTTCAGAATATTTTAAGTGGCCCCTAATTTGTAATAATGCTTAAGTGGAGTTTCAAAATAAGTGTATCACTGTAAATCTGAAGGTATATTATTGAATAATGAGGAAAGCCTGGTGTAGCCATCTGGTTCACCAGTCCTCAGTGAAATTGTCCAACCCATGCTAGCATGGAAAGCGGACGTTAAACGATGATGCTGAGGAGGAGGAGGAGACAGTGCCATCCAGTGCACCTCCTTAGCGACAGTCATGCCTAAGAGAAACAAAAATGACAGTAAAATTTGATTAATAGTGTGACACCTTTTCATATATCTTACTGTAAGGGATTCTGAAAAAAACTGCTCTTTAACTCCAGGCTTTCATGCTGATAAATCAAGAAGCAAATGTTTTCTGGTTAAGATACTGTTTATTTTGCAGTTTATATTCTCAGATGATTTGGAAACAGATTATTGTGTATATAAGATTTAGTTAGCATACATCAGTTGCTGAGTTATCCCTTTAACCTTAAGAAGATCCATCTACATTCACTGTATTTAGCTATACTCCAAGAAATGTTTAAGGATCAATATTTATTATTACTTTTCATTAGTTCTGTATAGGAGAGAGGGGCTCTTCTAAGGTGATTTTATACAAGATACACTGCCTGAAAACTAAGCCTTCAGTTGTGAGCCTGTGACATAATTGATTGGGGGATTATCTCTGGGCTTAGATATAGAAATAACTGAATGAGGATAGCATAGTTTAATCTTGTTGGAAATTATTAGATTATAATAACATATGTTGTGAGTAGAACATAAAGGGTTGAATGTGGAGAGGTAGATCCAGGGTAGCATTGGAAAGAAATGTTGATGTCTGATCTGAAAATGTTGAGTCTAATGAAATAGATGATTCATGATTGACATAATAAGGGGCATTTTTGTGTTGAAAACAAATCCAGCCTATGTCAACAGTGAAAAATGTATGTTAAATCATGTTAATACATGTTCTAATTAAGGCAGCAACCTGGCTTGTTGTTATTGTGCTGGGCAAAATGCTTAGTGGCATTTTGTCTGTTTTTGCATTCTGAGTTCAATTTCTGTCAAGGTCAACTTTGCCTTTCATCCCTTCAAGATCTATAAAATAAATACCAGTTGAGTACTGGGGTCGAACTAAATCAGTTTACCCATGTCCCTTGAAATTGCTGGCCTTGTTCCAAAATCTGAAACCAGTAAATGTGTTGGATTTAAATACAAGGACAGCAGTTTAAGGAGAAGGAATAGCTAACACCATTGACCCCGTTGCTGGACTGGTCCTTTATTTTATTTACCATGGGTGGGTAAATAAACTGTGACAACACAGCATGACTATGATGAAGGAAATGTGGTAAATTTAACTTGACTACTTATTTTATTGATACCAGAATGATTATAGGCAAAATCAACCTTGTTGGAATTTGAACTCAGAGCTTAAAGAGATGTTACTAAAATTGCAGGATATCTTGTCTGATGCGTCACAAAACATTCAAACCTCAACCCTTACTTTGTATTACTTTTATAATGAGATGATGATAATGACTATGATAATGGTGGTAACAATGATGAAGATAATAGTTATAGTATGTATTTGAGAGTGTGAGGTTGGGCATGCACCACCCAGTTTGCTATCTGGCCTCTACTGGTCTTTAGACTCTATTATCTCTCTCTCTCTCTCATGTTATTGTTATTTTGTATTTTCTGTGTTTGTCTTTAATCTACAATCTAATGCACATCGATACCTAAACAGTCTTGTCACATCTTTAGGTCAACATATGAAGCTTCATCTGGGAAAAAGTGAGTATATACACATGCATTTATATAATGTAGTATACATGTACCTGCTGTTGAAATGAAGCATTGTTCTCTATGGAATGCTGTCTCTTCCCCTGCCACATCACTTTCTCCTGTTATACCATCACTACCACCACCACCTCCATTTCTTGTGCCATAGTAACAGTGCCATGCAGTATCATATTCGCTGTCATCAAATCAACATCTCCTGCCACCATCAACAATCAAACTATTCAGTGGATGCAGGTATGGCTGTGTGGTTAAGAAGTTCACATTGCAACCACTTGGTTTCAGGTCCAGCCCCACTGCACACAACACCTTGGCTAAGTGTCTTTCACTATAACCCTGGGTTGACCAATGCCTTCTGAGTAAATTTGGTAGTCAGAAGCTATGAGGAAGCCCATCATATACATACATACAAACATATATATATATATATATATATATATATATA
>NC_068991.1:17595600-17598281 GCF_001194135.2 Octopus bimaculoides | reverse complement strand
TATATGTATATATGTGTGTTTGAATATATATATATATATATACTTGCCAGGCAAGTAATTTGATCTCAGATTGTTATGTATGTATATATGAATTGCATTTTTACAGGTGTGGCTGTATGGTAACCTTATGGCTCTAGTTTCAGTCCCACTGCATGGCACCTTGGGCAGGTATCTTCTCCTATAGCCTTGGGTCAACCAAAACCTTGTGAGTGAATTTGGTAGAAGGAAACTGAAAAGAAGCTCATTGTGTGTGCCTTTATGTCTGTGTATGTCCCCCACTACCACTTGACTACTGGTGTTGGTATGTTTACATCCCCATAAATTATTGTTTTGGCAAAAGAGACCAATAGAATAAGTACCAAGCTTCCAAAAAAAAAAAAATGCCTGATGAAAGAAAGATATTCAACTATGAAGGACTATGAGAATTGTGTGAAACACAAGGATGGCAATATACTGTGGTTTATATATATGAGAGAGAGAGAGTATGAAATGTTTTGGCATATCCATTTTGTCACCGTTTATGTGGTGTTGCTGATTCAACATTGACTTATTTGATCAGACATTTTAAAATTTCTCTCATTTTCTCTCTCTCTCTCTCTCTCTCTCTCTCCATATGTATCTGTATATTTCTGTGTGTACATGCATGTGTGAGTGTGTGTGTGTGTGTTTGTCTCTAATGCCAAAAAACATGTGCAATGTCCAGTCAGTTGTGCCAAATCACCTGCATCCAAACAACCATGCCCAAATGTCTCATACTGATATATATATATATATATATATATATGTATATATATATATATAGGCACAGACATAGCTGTGGAGTTAAGAAGTTTGCTTTGGGCAAAAGAAAATACAGGAGGATCAGTTAATTATGATTTTATTCAACATATTCCTCTCTCAGATTCACACACTTATTACAGTAGCCCTTCAGTTTTTCTCAGCCCTGTAAAAGAACTCGGAAGGTTGGGTCTTCAACCATGCCTTTCACAATGCCCTTAAGACCAGGAACTTTTCAGCACCACCTTGTATGCCCTTCCTAACACCAGCCATTTTACAAAGTGCACTGTAATTTTTTTTGTACCACCAGCACTTGTGAGGTCACCATGTAACTTGCAAGACAAGAAAAGAATGAGGAAAAGGAAAAAGTTTTCCCTTTGGCTAAATGGGAATGAGTATTTGAGAGGGGGAAAGCAATGGTTTCGTTCATAAGTGTGAAACTCTAGACCTTGGAGTAACTAACTCCTGCAGTATTCTCAACAAATAAAAGATTGAATATAAATAATTTATTTTGACATTTTTAGGTTTGTACATTTTGAAAATTTCTATTATTTGGTAGTATCTCTGTATGACAAGTATTATCTTTGTGATATATTACTAAATGACTTTTATTGACTTTGTAATATATTTGCATGCTTGCTTTTGGTTTTGCAATGGAATTTTTAGATGACACTCTACGTATTTTCAGAATAATCTTTCTATAATCAGTCATTAGTTGAAAATTTATTTATATGTGCTGTCTCAATTGTAAAAGAGGTGAAAAAGAGACACTGAAGTACTCACTTTATAAAAAGCCTTAACCTGCACAAATTCTATAGACTTGAACAGCATTACAAGGATACAATAGATAAGGGAATTCAATATGTGCAATTAATTTTTGAAGCAAAGAGGTTGTCATTGCCATATGGTTTTATATCAGTAGCCATCATAGTAATAATGATGATGATGGCGATGATTTCAGACTTTGGCACAAAGCATTTCATCTAGTGTGTGGTATTTCACTTGTCACTATGTTCTGAGTTCAAATTCAGAACATAGTGACTGGCAAAATACTGCACTCTGGACGAAATGCTTAGCGGTATTTCACCTGTTGCTACATTCTGAGTTCAAATTATTAATAATAATAATAATAATGATGATGATTTTAAATTTTGGCAGAAGGCTAGCAATTTTGGGGAGGGGATAAGTTGATTGCATTGACCCCAGTTCTCAACTGGTACTTATTTTATCAACCCCAAAAGGATGAAAGTCAAAGCTGACTTCATTGGAATTTGAACTCAGAGTGTAAAATAAAACAAAATGTCGCTAAGCATTTTGCCTGACATGCTAATGATTCTGCCAGCTCATCACCTTAATAAAAATAATAATAATAATAATAATTCTTTCTACTATAAGCACGACGCTTGAAATTACATTAGCCCCAGTGTTTTACTGGTGCTTAATTTGTCGACCCCATAAGGATGAAATGCAAAGTTGACCTTTGCAGAATTTGAACTCAGAATGCGAAGATGGACAAAATGCCACTAAGCATTTCACTCAGTGTGCTAATGAATACTATTATTATTATTATTTCTGATTTAGGTACAGGACCAATAATAATGATAAGAAGAACAATAATCTTTAATAAGTCTTATGTGCCTTACTACATAGAAATGTGTACCTGACTCTGTTTAATGAGAAACTTGTCAAAAAAGAAAGAAGAAAGATAACTAAATAAATAAATAAATAAATAAATAAATAAATGTCTTTAAACTTGAGTTTTAGGACATACCATAGCTTTTAGTCATAGGGAACACTTTTGTTTGTCAACCAACAATCACCATTATAAACATTTTGTGTACTACTCACACTCATATCTCTCTCTCTCTCTCTCTCTCTCTCTCTCTCTCTCTCTCTCTCTCTCT
>NC_068991.1:17585716-17594482 GCF_001194135.2 Octopus bimaculoides | reverse complement strand
TGTGTGTGTGTGTGTGTGTGTGTGTGTGTGTGTGTGTGTGTGTGTGTGTGTGTGTTGTGTTTGTGTCTGTTCTCTCACTGCCACTTAACAACCAGTGTTGGTGTGTTTATGTTCCCGTAACATAGCAGTTCAGCAACAGTCTGATAGAATAAGTACTGAGCTTTAAAAAAGAGAAGTACTGGGCTCGATTCATGCAACTTAAAGCACTTCAAGCCGGTACTCCAGCATGGCCGCGGTTCAATAACTGAAGTAAGTAAAAGATACCTGGTGTAGAGACTACTCTATTGGCTTGTGAAGTATGTGTTGGTGTGAGATCGAGTTCATGCATGATATATTGTCGTTCTGTTGCTACAAGTCAGTCTTGATCAAGCATATCTATGATCAAAAGTGTTCCAGACATGACCAACCCATCATTTTGTATTATGAAGATTGTTGTTCTACAGATAGGTGGTGGAAAGGTGCATGTAAGAAAGACGAAGACAAGGGTTGTAAAACCAGTTTGAGTAACATTAAAAAATATAATTAGTATATACATAATTAGTTTTAGTTATTTTTGCTTTCATTATTATTACTATTATTATTATTATTATTATTATTGTTGTTGTTGTTGTTGTTATTAAAGCGGAAAGCTGACAGAATTGTTAGCACGCTGGACAAAATGCTTAGTGGTATTTCATCTGCTGCTATGTTCTGAGTTCAGATTCCACCAAGGTCGACTTTGCTTTCATCCTTTCAAGGACAATTAAATAAGTACCAGTTACACACTGGAGTTGATGTATTCGACTTAATCTTTTCCCTCAAATTTGAGGCCTTATTCTTCCAGTAAAAAGGATTATTATTATTATTATTATTATTATTAAGGTGGCGAGCTGGCAGAATCGTTAGCACACCAGGCAAAATGCTTAGTGGCATTTCATCCATCTTTATGTTCTAAGTTTAAAATTTGCCATGGGCAACTTTACTTTTCATCTTTTCAGGATCGATAAAATTAGTAAAAGTCAAGTCCTGGAGTCAATGTTATTGACTAGCCCTCTCCTCTAAAATTTCAGGCCTGTGCCTATAGTAGAAAGGATTGTTATTATTACTGTTATTGTTGATAGTGGATTGGTTGAATCATTAAAGCTTCGGACAAAATGCCTTGTGGTATTTAGTTATCACCCTTTGCATTTTGAGTTTAAATCCCAGCAAAGTCAACTTGGCGTTTTGTCCTTCTTCTGAGATTGATAATATAAAGTACCAATCAAGTACTGCAGTCAATTTAACTGGCTAACCCTTTTGCCCCCCCCCCAGCATTTTTGATCTTGTGCCTATGATTATCACTCTTCTTGTTAAGAGAGTGAAAGTGCAAAAATGGTAGAATGCAAGATTATATGCATTTCAGCATTTAGTTTCACTCCTCAATATTCTCATTTCAAATCCTAGCAAACCTAATAATGGTTTTGTTCATCTGGTATTGATAAAATGAATATCAATCATGAACTGACATTGAATCTATTATCTGTATCCTTCATTGATAAATTTGTAGAGTCTCGCAAGCAGTTGGTATTGAGAACCCTGTCTGTATACATGGACAATGTCACTGTGATCAGAAATCATGGGGTTGTTAGCATTCTGAAGGAATAACAGGAATATGCATTAACTGGGACAAGTTGGTAGGCGTGCAACTCAATGTCTGGAGTGGCAAGTCTATGTGGGATGGTGACATCTTTAGCCAGAGCCATCTTAAGTACACTGGGTAGTCGTCTGGGGCTACCATGGATCTAGGAGCCCAGTGCTAAAGTATATATACTGTGGTGTACTTGTAGGGTGTATGAGCCCCACTATGTGTGTGTAGGAGCCCCACTATGTTACTTTGCCCAGGAGGCCTATAATGCTCTTAAGATGGCCCTGTTTGTAGTTGGACTGAGTGTCCAGTTAAAGTGTTTTGGGTCTGGTTCAGACTGGACAATCAAGTGAAAAAATATACGATGAAAATCTGGGATGAGATCATGAGGAGGGTGGCCAGTCGTACTTGGAAATGAGTTGAGAGAAAGCTGTCTCTGAAAGGCTGGATAGAAGTAGTCCATTTAATCTTTAACCTCTACACTGTTTGAGTGCTATATTGTCATCTAACTAGCATGCATTGTACCAAAAAATAGCTGACCAAATTAGAGCATATGCTCTTTCAACTACTAGAAGGGATGCCAACTCTTGGAGGATCATGGAATGACATGGCTGATGATACACAGATTCACATTGAAGCAGACAGAACCCTAGAGATTCCTTAATAATGACAGCAGTGCAAAAGTGCAGTTGTCATTTACGTGGCATGTATTTTTGCACAGTTCATTTCTTTGACTAAGCTGCAGTTCTGGGTGTAAGTACTAGTGAAGTGCTCGAGTCAATGTAATCAGTATTGTTGGCCTTGTGCCAAAATTTGAAACCATTATTATTATTATCATTATGATAATCGATTCTCCTGTATGGTTCTATGACCTCCACCACTGCTTCTGTAATTTGTGTTTTTAGTGTCTTCTCAGAAACAGAAGTGTTTGAGAATAGATGGTATTTCTTTTGAAGACAATACTGGATTTTAATGCCTATGCAACATCTCAGTTTCACCAAGAAAATCTCACATCACCTCATCTCCCACCAATATATTAAGCTTCCTGTTGAATTATTTCTGGAATTAGCCATTTAAAACCTAACTAATCATTTGCTTTTCTTTCATTGCATTTTTTTCCAGTGAGGTGATTGGTTGTGTAATTTTATTTATCATTCTTTCTAAAATTTTTTTATATTACCTTCTTGACTTTTAACCTTGTTTTCTATGGTTTGACAGAGTGTATGTACATACAGCAATACAACACAGCATGGAGCAGGTGGTGCATTTTCATGCACTACTGGTTTTCAGATTGCAATAACAAAAATAGGGAATACATCCTGTCCTCTACTATTACTAATACTACTTGTGGTGAAGGTGATGATGATGATGATGATATTTAGTAATTCGTAACCTGTTTGTCTACCTTCTTTGCTTGTTTAAAATTTACTACCACCCACTCTGTAATAATAGTTAAACTAAATAAAAGGAAGAATGTAACATTGTCATACACTTGGTATGTTGCAGTGAGAATAAAGTAATAATGTCATGAAATGGCAATGGCTTACAATCATTTCATTTTATGACAAGATAGCAAGATGTCTTAATGATAATGCTTCAAGTTAATTGCCATCTTGTGATACGAAGACAATGTCCTATCATAAGATAGCAACATCTTGTCATGAATTAGTAAGACTTGTCATATGTTAGTTGGCAATATACTGTGATATTGTTTACAATAAGTTGGAATCATACTATATTAAACTGCCTTTATGTTGTTCATATTGCATACATCTGACATTAAGTTGTGTACTAATATCTTAGACTAACATAAAACTGACCCAGGCTGATGTGATATTGTCCCAAGCTCGTATAATAGCATCTGAATCTAGCATGGTACTATCTTAAGCCAGCACAGTTCTATTTCAAGTTGGGTTGGTATTGACCTGAACTGGTTTGGTGTTGTCTCAACCAGGGATGACACCATCTCGCAATAACTTGATGCTAGCTCCCAATATCCTGACACTGTCTCAAGTTGGCATGGCTCTCTCTCCTATTGACTGTATTTAGAGGGTTCAATGACTATTTGTAGCTCTTGCTGCTGACTCAAGCAAGAGCTTATTAATCAAGTAGATGTATCACTGTTAGTATAACAAACTAAGTAAAAACTGAGAAAGGCATCAAAGAGATTGGGGTGAAAAGGCCCAAATTTAACGGTAGAGTTCTGGAGTTGATCTTTAGCACTGAAATAAAATACTCCCAAATATGGAGAAAGAAAATAGTTGTAGATTGAAAACTGGCATAAAGTGAAAATTCTGTGCTGATGATGGTAGATTTGATAAGGTTAAATCTATTAACTGAATAGTTATGAATAAAACTGGAATAAATGCCACTAAGCGTTTTTTCGGACCTACTAACCATTCAACCAGTTCACCAATCTACAATAGATTAATAAAGTCATAACCATAAGTGATGCTGTGTCTTAAAAGAGACAAATAAGATGAATTTTGTTGCTGTTCGTAACTTTCCTGGCAGTGAAGTAGATGAAAAATGATTGACAGTGACTAAAGAACAAGGTATTGTTCTGGAAATTCTGTCTAACTTCAGGTCAGTCCTGATCCAGCTAGCTTCTAGCCAAGACCATAATATCTTTTTCCTCTGATGTAGTGTACCTACCTTATTTAAGTGTCCTTACTCTTTTTCTAAGCCAGTAGTGTGTGATTTGAGAGTGATTCGACTCCTATTTCTACAAGGTACAGCTCTTGCATTGGTTTTGTAAAGTACTTTACAATCATTGTTGTTTAGATTCAAGTCAACCTTGAGTGAACATATCTGTGATAAAAGGAATTCCATCCATAATGGCTTTTTTTTTCCCCCCAAGTGGGTAGGGTGTGATTTGAAGGAGATTTGGTTGCTATTTCTAAAAGGTGAAGCAACTACATAGATGTTACCCTTGTTGACTCTCTAGAATAGGTTTATAGGGTTCTGGAGTGACTTTATAGTTCACACCTTGCCCTGGAATTCCCCACCAATCCTTTCTAGTCCCACCCTAATAGAGATAGAAAAAAAAAGATCAGTCAGCTCTGTCTTCTCCAGTTGTTTCCTATTTACTTGCAAGACACACAGACACATTTGGTTTAGCCTCTGGTTGTTATTTTATAATGAGGGGTTGTGGGGTGGATCTTAATGATGACATAGTATAGTGACTCCCACCCATCCTCCAGTCACTGCACCCGCCCAGTTCTGCCTTGAAGGTCAGTTACAAACCAGTGGAGGATGTGAAATGCAAGTTAAACAGGAATGTTAAGTGTCAGTGTAAATATTATCATAGATTTCGTTTTGTTTTTAAAACCTGTCTGCCTAGGTTGTCTTCTATGTGTGTACATATGTTTGTATGTGTGCAAGAGAGTGTGTGTGTGTGTGTGTGTGTGTGAGAGAGAGAGAGAGAGAGAGAGGAGTAGAGGGATTTCATGTTTGTGTGGAAGTTTATTGTGATTCATCGAGAAGTCTTGAGGAGGAATGGAAAGAAGAAAAAAAGACAATGTTGGAATTTTGATGAAGGCAGAGTTAAAGAATTTATTGCTCTCTTGTGTGGATCAAGGTGGTATTTGGTGCAAACATAGTAAGATTATGGAAGATGGGATTGGTACTTTTTTTTTTTTTTACGTAGGAAGTCTACTTTTTTGTTATCGTCATGTGTTTTCGTGGTTCTGTGTTAAAGTCCTACGCAGGTCACCTTAACCTTCGTCAGTGTTACAACTACCACTACCACCATTTTAGTATCTTAATTTTTGTTTTCTGTGTTGGCATGGGTTAGATTTGTCTGAACCATATCATGTCTTTGCATTACTCGGTAGTTTAAAGTCTTCTGATTTCTGACCTCATCTAGCTTTTTCCCCAAATATCTCCTCTGGTTAACATCTATGTATCTCAGCTTCTCACCATAGAAAATTGGAACAAACACTACAAGGCATTTTGTCCTCTGTTCTGATGACTCTACCAGATTACTACATGAGAGAAGTGAGGTAATGTAGATAATGCAACTGACCCTTGAAAACACTCTTGTCCTTCTTCTGTCCAGGACTTAACCCTTTGATGCTGCAAGTATACTTTGTAATAGGGATAATATTATTTGATTATTATTCCTGAAAGATGCAAAAGCAGGCAGTAGCAGGATTTTGTATTTACAACTCACTAATTGGTAGAAACATTGTTATTTTCAGTCAAACACATAAAACCATGTGTCCATTCACTTCTGTATCTTCTATGGGTATAGTCAAATGAATTCAACCTTGCTAAAGTATACTCATGAGTTCAAAGGATTAAGAGACATTTACGCTTTACATGCTGACATCTGAAGAGTGGCTCAGTAGGTTTCATAAAGCTGCTGACAAATTGCCTTGTGTTATCTAGTTACATCTCATTATGGTATGAGTTCCAATCCTGCCAAGGTTCAACTTGACCTTTCATTTTTTTCAATAAAAACAACATACTAGTCAAGTATTTGGCTTGACATGATTGATTACTCCACTGTCTCTATTTTAGAGTTCATTGTTAGGCATTGTGCATATTTTAGAATTCATTATTACACCTGAGGAATGTGCCAGAAGTGCAAACCGCAGAATGTTATGTGCTGCACCTAGGTTAACTTACAGATTTTGGACATAATACATGACTGCAACCTATATTACTATACTGACTAACATTGAAGTTATATATCTAATGCAGATGGTCAAGTGTGTAAGGTATCAGATAACTAGATTCAAGGTAGACACGACATACCTATTGACAATCCTATATTGTGTTTGTAACTAAGTTACTGTACTCTGGATGACAATCTACTAGGATCTAAGATGTTGTTGCTGTTAGTGGTGTAGTTTAGGTTAGGGCCAGCTTCATGAAGCAAATCTATAATCCATAGTATTCCAGCTTTGACCATCTCATCTTTTAGTGTATATTAGTCTATGTTAAATGTTTCTTTCCTATATTAAGATTGTGAAGGCGCAATGGCCTAGTGGTTAGGGCAGCGGACACGTGGTTATAGGATCGCAGTTTCGATTCCTAGACCGGGCGTTGTGAGTGTTTATTGAGTGAAAACACCTAAAGCTCCACGAGGCTCCGGCAGGGGATGGTGGCAAACCCTGCTGTACTCTTTCACCACAACTTTCTCTCACTCTTACTTCCTGTTTCTGTTGTGCCTATAATTCAAAGGGCCAGCCTTGTCCCACTGTGTCAGGCTGAATATCCCCGAGAACTACGTTAAGGGTACACGTGTCTGTGGAGTGCTCAGCCACTTGCACGTTAATTTCACAAGCAGGCTGTTCTGTTGATTGGATCAACTGGAACCCTCGACGTTGTAAGCGACGGAGTGCCAACAACAACATATTAAGATTGTAGGTATGTTTTGCTGATATTTTTAGGAATTTGAATGAGGCTCAGATTGGTGTTGCTTAACTCCAGGTCAGCTCTGATCCAGTGGACCTATGACCAAATACCTTCCAGCCATGATCATCCTGTGTTTACCTTTTTTTATATAGTGTAATGAGTGCTACATTATCTAATGTGTTCTATATTTCTAAAGTGGGACAATGGAATTTGATGGAAATTTGGCTGCTATTTCTAGTAGGTGTAACCCTAACTATGCAGAGGTTCCTGCTGAATTTCTGCAGTACTGCAGGGAGATATAGTTTCCATTGTAAGCAGCAGGTATAATATAAAATTGATCAGCATCAGGCTCACAATCATGAGGTAGTGAGTTCAATCCCTGGACCAGGCTGTGTGTTATGTTCTTGAGCAAAACACTTTATTTCATGTCGCTACAGTTCACTCAGCTGTAGAAATGAGTTGCAATGTCACGGGTGCCAAGCTGTATAGACCTCTGCCTTTCCCTTGGATAACTTCCACGGTGTGGAGAGGGGAGGCTGATATGCATGGGCGACTGTTAGTCTTCCATAAACAACTTTGCTTGGACTTGTGCTTTGGAGGGTAACTTTCTAGATGCAATCCCATGGTCATTCATGACCAAAGGAGATCTTTATCCTGTACTCCCTTTAACCCTTTGCTCCACCTCTCTGTAATGCTCTGTCTTTTAATCTCATTTAATTTTCCCAATGTGAAATATTTATAAATATCATTGTGTTATGACCCCATAACTGGAAGGTTGTCACTGGATGTCATTCCTCTCCTGGTTCACTAGAAAAGTCATATAAATAGTTCACCCATGTTAGTAACTGACTTATATTTAGCCCACCACTCTATCCCCTTCTGCTTTACAAAAGTATCTTTACAGTGTCCTTACTAATATTAGTTGTTACTTTTTAACCCCAGGTCAGTCCATGATCAAAAGCATTCTAATGATGACTATCTTCTTTTCTCATTTCTTTTTTGTTCAAACGCCATGTATGTCACATTACACTGTCAGCTGTCATCTTAGATAAGATCTTTTTTTTTTTAAGACAGAAGCATGTGTGTATTTAATGTATTTGTAGAATGGTTGTGATGATAATGCTTTTGGATTGTTGAAAACTTGATTATTGTTAAATGTCTGAGTATATAATAGATGTGTTTATGAGGTATGCATATGTAGATACCCCCCCCCACACACACACACACTTTTTTCACTGTTGTGAACTTGTTTGAATAAATATCTCTCAAACACAAAACAGTGTAAATCCGATTCAGGACTTGGTTAATTTTCTCTCTCTCATGTTCAGTATTAGCTGCAATAGTTGAGGAAAATTGCATGAAGTTCACCCAATGCACATGTACATGTGCATACACACATGCACACACACAAAAACATACACTTTGCCGTTTACTTAATTTTTATGCCACATGTTGAATGCACAGGAATGTATTGGTGTGTGCATATTTATATGTATTTATGTTGGTAGATATTAAGGTGTATAAATAAAAATATATATCTGTGTGTGTGTGTGTGTACACAGGCACTCACACACACACATGATCATCAACATTGTCATTATCATCAAACCCCTTTAAATTAACCCCAGGGCTTATTATTTGTAAGCGTAGTACTCATTCTATCAGTGTCTTTTGCTGAACTGCAAAGTTACAGGGATGTAAACATACCAACATCAGTTGTCAAGCAATGATGGGGGGGATAAACACAGACACAAAGACACATACACACATAAATATATATATATATATATATATATATA
>NC_068991.1:17579644-17585414 GCF_001194135.2 Octopus bimaculoides | reverse complement strand
CACACACACACACACACACATATATATATATATATATATATATATGACGAGCTTCTTTTAGTTTCCGTCTACCAAATCCACTCACAAGGCTTTGGTCAGCCTGAGGCTATAGTAGAAGACACTTGCCCAAGGTGCCATGCAGTGGGGCTGAACCCCAGAACTATATGGTTGGAAAGTAAGCTTCTTACCTCACAGCCATGCTTGCACCTATTTTTTGGTGTAGTTTTTATAACTAGACAACTCTTTTAACCCCAATCATTTTACAAAGTGTAATAGGTGCACTTTATCATGGTACCACCACAAGAGGTCATCATGTCCTCTATGTATGTGTGTGTGCGTGCATGTGTGTGTGTGCGTGTGTGTGTGTGTGCGTGTGTGTGTGTGTGTGTGTGTGTTTGTATGTCTAATAGGATGTAGACATGGCAGATGACTGAAGTTCATTTTGCAATCATGAGATGCCAAAGTTGATCTCACCATGAGGGACTTCAATCCTATTGATTCTATCACTAGGGACCTTGATTCCATCATTAGGGACTTTTCACCACTAGGGATTTTGATCCCATCACTAGGGACGTTGATCCCATAACTGGGGACCTTGATCACACCACTAGAGACTTGAATACCACCACTGGGAATCTCGATCCTACCACTAGGGACCTCAATCATATCACTTGGGACTTTGATCCCACCATTAGGGACTTCGATCCCACCCCCACTTGACCTTGATCCAACCACTAGGGACCTCGGGCAAGTATCATCTGACATAGACCCAAGTCAGATGTACAGAAACTGTAGTGAAGTTTGTCTGATGGACTGTATCTGTCATTAAAGGGCCTGCTTTGTTTCACTCTATGTCATAAGGTCCTGAATTTGATGCTACCACAGATAAGTGTGTTCTGATGTGGTCTAAAGTCCAGTAAATACAGACGGTGCAGAAGCTCGTCTAATAGTTTTTATCTGTTGTTCAAAGGGTGTGCCTTGTCATACACTGTGTCAAGCTGATCCTGTCTGAGTGTTACATTAGTATCTCTGAAATACTCACTGGTTTACCTTAAAAGTCAATGGATATTTGTTTTTCTCTTTTACTGGCTTTACATTAAACTGTGGCTGTTCTGTGACAGTAATACTAATTCTATCAAATGGTGAAGTTTTACCAAACTTTAACCCTCCTTATGAATTTAAATTTGACACCAGTCAAATATTTCATGCACATACACGCATGCATGAGTGTACACACACACACACACACACGCGCGCGCACACGTGTGTGTGTGTGTGTGTGTTTTACATACACACACACATACATATACAGGTCTGTAGATTGTTTTGAAAAATGCAGACAAATGGATAGATAGATTTTGACTGACAGAAAAACAGACAGCCAGGCAGTTGTGTGCTAAAATTAACCACATATTTTCAACTAACAATAACCACTTACTCATCTGAGCAATGGACCAGAACTGATAAAATGTATTGTATAACATCTGTCTTTGTTGTTATTGGTGGAAATGGTGTTGTTGTTGTAGTTTTGTTTATATCAAAACTGAAATACATAGATATCACCGTTGTCATCGTCGTTTTATGTCTGCTGTCCATGTTGGCATAGGTAGGATAGATCTGGTAACATACATGGGCCAAAGAATGCAGTTATCTTGCTTGCATTCCATTTTGGCTTGGTTTCTACAGCTAGTCACCCTTCCCAATACCATCCACTTGCCAGTGTGCTGGATGCTTTCTGTTTTTTTTTTTCATGCCACCCATACTAGGGAAATGTTATGTCCTCATCATGGCTAAAGGAACTGCACAAACTTATGCTTTACAAAGTGTGCTGGATGTATTTGTGATACCAATACTAGAGTGGTAGCCATGTCCTTATCACAACTAATGGGAGTCAGAACCTAATGCTTCTTCTTGCCCAGTAGCTTCTTTACAGAGTGGAAAGCAGGAGTGATTTAGGCCTGAAAGGTGGTGATGAGAGAGATATGTTACAGTGGGATGAGCAATAGGAGTACTCTGTGTTCTGAGATTGGTACAAATATTGAAAGCAATAAAACTGAAATGGCAGGGAGGAGACAGAAGTCTATATAGTCCACAGGACAGAGATATAACCAAGGTCCAGGGTACTTGGGAGAAACAGAATAAAAATATGCTTTCAGACAGAATGAGGTGGGGATGATGATAGGTAGTACAGAAGGGGAGGGTAAAGGCAGCATGGATAGGGTACAAGTGGTCCAGTGGATCTACCTACTCATAGGTGATGAGCTGAGTTGTTGGGTTAGTGACAAGGATGGTGCATGTCATATAGAAAGCAGGTGAGTCCTGTACCAGTAAGTGGTACAACGGAGTGAGGAGAGAATGATTGAGAGATAAACAGTAAGTATGTGTGAAAAATTATATGTATATATAAAATTTAAACCAAAGTTATCTACTTAGATCATTTTGGTTTAAATACAGTGGCTTGTGTTGGAACAACAAAAACAAATAATGGTGTATTAAATACCATGCAATATAAATTCTTGATTTCTTGATATTATATTATATATATGTATATTATTATTGTTAAAAACAGTTTGATTTGGTCCCATGCATCTTAAAATTTTGTAGGCTTCTTACAGAAACTTAGCTCATTTGGATCAGTTAACTGACCCCAGTGAGCTAGGTTTCTGTAAGAAGCCTACAAAACTTTAAGATGCATGGAGCTGAATCAAATTGTTTTAAATAATAATATATGTAACTCCTACTAAATGTGCTGAGCGCCTCTTTCTTTCATTTTTCCAATCACCTATATACATATATATATATAGAGAGAGAGAGAGCACAGTTGCCATATTTCATTCTATAGCAGTCACCTCTGATGAGCACAGGATTACATAATTGGACAGTTACCTAACATTCCGTTGAGCCCCCTAGTGTCATCATCAAGGTATTGGGGAAAAGTGTGTGCATTGAATAACAAAATATTTGTCATGCTCTAGTAAATACCAGCAAAAAATGTTGGCTATTCTTTGTCATCATCATCATCAATTAGTTTGGCACACCTGGTTCATACAAAGTCCTTTTCTGTCAGCCTGTTTGTGTTCTCATTGCATCACTTGTGCACCCAGAGTTTACATTGAGTGCACTGTATGGAATTCCTACCTTCTCCCTTTTTTGAATTTTGAATATGGTCACTTTCAAGATGGCAGTAGCAACCTTTCTTTTCTTGCAAACTAAAACTCTTGTCTTTGCTTGATTTACTTTCAGACTTGTCAATTTCTGGCTTCACTTCCATGTTTGAAAATTCTCCTCTAAACCTTCAATAGTTCAGCTGTGAGAACTAGGTCATCAATGTATAAGGTGTTCTCATGGACAGCCAGTCTTAAACACTTTTCTTATTGCCTCCAGTACTATATTTAAATCGGTGATGGTGGTGGTGGTGGTGGTTGATGATACCACTGTGCTTTTATAAGTATATCAATTGTGTAACCTAAATTTTTGTAAGATCTCAAAAACATTTTTTTAAAAATATGTCCTGTGAATTTGTTTCATGTTGGTACGATCAGACAAGTTTTGTTTGAACCTTGAAAAAAAAAAAAAAACCCAGGAAAAATACTTTCATTTCATCTGGTGTGAACAGCTGAATTGTTTAAGATGTATGTTAGGTTGTAGTATATTGACAGATACAGTAGAGCAGCAAATCAAACACCTTCCAGAATTTTCTTGAATTCCTTTACATTTACAGTTTGAAAACCTGCCTAAGTTAACTTTGCCTTTCATTTTTGGTGATCAATGAAACAAAGTACCAGTCAAGTACTGGGGGGTCAATTTAATGTTCCTATAAAACATCCTAAATGTGAATGAAATTATAATAAAATACTAAAACTTTGCTTTTTATACTTCTGAGATCAATAAAATCAGTACCAGTCAAATATTGGTGTCAATTAAATAATTAAGTATCCATATAAAACAACCTAGATCCTTCTCATCTTCTTCCTCTCCTTCTCTTCTCTCCTCCTTTTCAATGTCCTCCTTTCATGCAGACGTTAGTTGGACAAATTCAAGTCAGAGGACCATATCATACCCCAAGGTCTGCTTTGGCATGGCTTATATGGCTGGATGCCCTTCCTAAAGGCAGCTGCTTTACATAATGTATGAGAGTTTTGTTTTCATGGCATTAGCGCCTGTGAGTGAGGCACCTTGCAACTTACAAGACTGAGGCTCTAAAGTGGCCCCTATAAGTTAAAGGAAACAGAAGAGAGAGGCTACAGTAATTCTAGATGTGGGTGATGAGAGAGGGGAGAGAAATATGATGAGAGGAACGGATGTATAGTTGTGAGAAGGTGGTTATGGAGAGAGTAGAAGAGCACACAGTGATGGGGGAGGGAGTGTAAGTACCTTGAGAGAAAAGTCGAACCTAAGAAGCATCAGTTGTGGTGTGCAAGAGAGACGATTGCGCTGGTATGCCCAAGATGCCACACAATGGGACTGAACCCGGAACCATGTGGTTCGTAAGCAAGCTACTTACCACGCAGCCACTCCTACGCCTATGTAGTCAACAGAATTAATAGTGTTTTGGGACTAGTCTTGATTTATCAAACCAGAGAAAAGAAAAGTTAACCCTGGCAGGATTTGAACTCAAAAACTGAGGTTTGAAATGCAAGCTCTTTAATCCAGAGCTCTACAGTTCCTTATGTGATTTCACTTAAACTTTTGAAAAGAAATATCAAATCATCGCACATATTTTGCCTGAAATTTCAAAGGATGACAATATCCACCATTACTACATCAGTTTAATATTTCTATAAAATATTCCATATCTGAATGAAATAATAAAAATATTAATAATAATAAGAATAATGATAATAATAATAATAATCAGCCTTTCTACTAAAGACACAATGTCTGAAGTTTGCAGGGAGAGGGTAAGTCAATCACATTGATCCCAGTACTCAACTGGTACTTATTTTATCAACTCTGAAAGGATGAAAGACAAAGTCAAGCCTGGTAGCATTTGAACTCAGAACATGAAGACAGACAAAATACTGCTGAGTAATTCTCCCAGCGTGTTAACAATTCTGCCAATTCACTGCCTTCAGATGATGATGATGATGACGACGACGACGACGATTTCAAAAGTTGCCACAAGTGCAGCAATTTTTGGGGAGCGGATGAGTCTATTACATCAGCCCCAGTAACCCTGAAAGGGTGAAAGGTAAAGTCGACCTCGGTGGGATTTGAACTCAGAATGTAGCATCAGGTGAAATACTGCTATGCATTTTGCCCAGCGTGCTAACGATTCTACCTTCGAATAAAAATAATAATAATAATATCTTCCTTCTTAGGTTAATACTTGTCAACTAATGGGGTCGATACAGTTGTTTCTTCCCTCTCCCAACTTTTGTGTCTTTGCATCAATATTCGAAAATTAATGTTCTCTATGGGAAAAAAAAACCTTAACAAAGAACTTATAAATTTATTGTCCCGCCACCCAGTTGTTTTTTAATGTTGCTAATTTTTTTTTTATTATGCTGTAAAGCTTTGATGAGTTATAAATTATTTTTGTAATGATTATGTACATTTTTCTGTGTACATAATACCAGTCACATCTGTTTTGTGATATAGGTATACACTGAAAACATAGCAACAGTCATGCATAGACACAAATATACACACATACCAGGCATACTTTTATATATATATATATATATATATATATATATATATATATATATCCACACACACACAGTCTTATTTGTTTCTCAGGTGAGTCAACCAAGTGTGTGTGTGTGTG
>NC_068991.1:17575417-17579171 GCF_001194135.2 Octopus bimaculoides | reverse complement strand
ATATATATGTATATATATATGTATTTATATACACACACACCCATGCACACACAGTTATAAACACTTTCATGGATGAATAGCTTTATAAACATATACATACACAAAGATATAGTTATATTGACATATCTAGATATAGTTAGGTAGATAGTACATTTTAAAATTACATAAACATTCAGAAATATTTTCTATAAAATGTAAGAATTAATTGCCCCCTTTGCCATTATCGTCATCAGTATGCAATAAACTGTCTTGTTATGGGATATTTTCCTTGTCTACTTCCCTAGGGAACTGGAAGACATTCCAATCAAAGTATTCTCATGACTTTTACCACCTGAACCTCAATTCTTTCCTTTCAGTTGTTCAATATAAAACACACACACACACACATTCAAAATGAATTGTGTTGACTGTCTTTTGGTTTTTAGGTTCAAAATTTCTTAGTACAATGTCATTAACATTCTTACACAAACACGCTAACATATGCAGACACACACACATCTGTATACATACATGTGTGTGTGTATAGATAGATAAGAATGTGTGTATTTATGCAAGCATGTCTGAGTGGGTTCGTATGCATTGATATATGTACAGTCTTGTGATATGAAGATATGCTTTTTGCATCGCCTTACAACCTACACCTTGCACACACATATACACACAATCTTACAACTTTCACATATATGCATATATCTACGCAACACGTAGACAGACACCTTATTTTTTTTTTTGAAAAGAAGAAAGAAAAAGAAATAATACAATAAATGGTATTTAACTTGAAAAATAAGCAAAACCTGATAAACTTCCAGTTACGAGAGAAATCTTGTCAGTCTAGAACATTCGAATGCGTCTCCCACTTTGTTGCTGTTATTGTTATTTAAGTCAATATGTATTCTTATATTCCAGTGTGTGTTGGCAGAGGTTGTATGGCTGAGTGGATATGGTGATATAGTGACTGGCAGTTCTTAGATTTTCAGTTCAAATGAAGATAATGCATTGAATTAAATACTTCTGATTTTATGTACCTCAATTTCATTCATCTAGAAATTTGAGATGATAGTCCCCTATTTCTCAACAGATATTACTACTATCCAGGGGTTAGGTATTTATATTGTCTGCTGACCAGGTGGCTCTTAAAAGTCCTTTGGAGCATAAGGTGATGTTTTTTTATGTTTCTGTGCTTAGCTTAAGTGAGGTGTTACTAAGGTTTCATTTTATGTCCCTGATTTTACCTGCAGAACATACGCCTAGTTGTTGTAAAAGTCTTCAAGCTTACAGACATGTGAGGCTGAAGCTCATCTAGATTTCCAAGACATTTGCAGAAGGCTCTCTCTTGAATGTAATGCTAGTCCCACTACAAGGTTAATGCCCAGGTACCACTGATAGTCATTTTCAATTGAGTTTACTGGAACAATATGAAATGAAATGCCTTGTTTTAGGATATAATAAAGAGTACGTAAACTGCTTCCTCATGAGCTAAACACATGCCAGGAGATAGAGTAACAAGATATTGGATGGATCCCCAAATGCAAAACCAACAGCATTTCAAAGGTTGTAGAAGAGACTGATAAGTTCAGATGAGATACAGAATACAATTTAGATAAGTGAACACAAATAGGAGCTGCTTGGTCTGAGAATTTAACCCACAACTTTATGACTGTGAACCCAACATTTTGACTTTTAGGACAATGTAATTGTTGACTTCTAATCTTTCACCTGAGTAACTAGAGCTATCATACAACCGATTGTATTGTTATTGTAAGGTAACATCTGAAATTTGAGGAAACTGGTAGGGGTGTGCTTTAGCAAAAGTTAATTAAATCAAGTATAAGTCACTAAAATTTATCAGTAATTTACATTTTTCAACCTGTGGCATTTGAGACATTCAAAGCCTAAACCTCTGGCATGGAGGTTTTTCACTTTGTGTGAGTTTCCCATTTCACTCAAGTATTAGAGAATGCTCTGTGAGGATGCCTGGCCGTTCCAGTTCTTCAGCGTTGTTATCTGCAGTAATGTTGCGAGTGTTTTGGATTGCCTCAAGAATTTTACGGGGAAAATTCCAGTGTCCCATGGCATGATGTATAATCGAAGGAGTGTGCATGCTTCTTTATTTCTTTTTATTTTTATATTGTTGTTACTTCCATTTTTGTTTACTTGTCTAAATATTGTTCTTTTTTTTTCAATAAATAAAGTTTGTCCACATTCTGCATGTCAATTGAACTTGTCAAACTCTTCTAAAAGTTCTGAAATGCTATTAGTTTTGTGTTTGGAGATCCATCCCACATCTTCCTCCTTATCTTCTGGTTTGTATTGCCCTCACAAGAGGGCAGTTTATGTATTCATTAGGAACTGAAAATTGCAGCTGTTGTTTGTTACCAGTGAAGGCAGTTGGTTGTCGGCAGACATGGTAGAATGGTGGGTTAATTGTCTTGCCATGTTTTGTTTCAGCTGTCTAAATTTTGCGTTCAAATTTTGCTGAGTTTATTTTTGATATCTTCTGGAATTATAAAGTAAGTACCAGGCATATACTGGTTCAGTTACCTCTACTAATCATCACATGCTTATAAAATTTAAAACAACAGAGCACCCATAACTTTTGAAAATATTTTTTCATGCTCAGAATTGTCAAAGCATGGAATTAAATACTTACATCAGTTATTAGCTGTCAGGACATTGCAACCTTCAAAAATTTTATGGTTCCCAATATTTGTCAATACTACTCCTGACATATCTATGCACCCTTCCCTCTTAATGAGTTTTTTGATATTCATTTTTCTGTCTTTTTGTGTTTTATTCTGTGTGCTGTGAGTGTACTTCTAACTTTTCATTGCTGTCTTTCTTTACCTATATGACTGCTTTCTTTCTTTTCTCTTAACCTTTTCCAACAAAATGTAATGCACCTGAGTACTGTATACAATGGGCTCCCTTATATATATATTTTTAAAATTAAGGTAGAAATGTTAGTCCCCCACCCTCCCCAAAAAATGCTTAGCAGCATTTCTTCATTTTCACATTCTGAGTTCAAATTCCGACGAGGTCGACTTAGCCTTTCATCTTTTTGGGGATGATAAAATAAGTATAAGTTGAGCCCTGGGATTGGTGTAATCAACTAGCCCCTCCCCACAAATTTTCAGGCCTTATGCCTATAGTAGAAAGGATCCTTCATCGTCATCATCATTTAACATCCATTTTCCGTGCTGGCATGGTTGGACAGTTTGACAGGAACTGGCGAATGCCAGAGGTCACACCAGGTTACATGGTCTATTTAGGTTTTGATTCCAATTTTATTACACTCTTCCACCAACAAATTTGGGGCCTTAGTTTCAATGTAGGGTTGCATTAGATGTTACTGAGAAATTGGAAATCCAAGCAAGGAGCAGGGAGATGCAGCTACATGTAAAATAAAGCTCCTTCCAAACGTAGAAGCAATATGGAGAAGTATTGTATTGCAAACATTTCCAACCCAGGATAACCTGGCAAAATAAATACACATAAAAGGATAATAATTAGGTTAGATGTCAATGAGAGTGGTGATAATAGATAATTCTTTCACCTTTTTCTTTGCAGGACAACTCATTTGAAAGAGGAAAATGATCGAAGATTGAGAAACGTAAGTTGTATCTTCTTGATTTTATATCAAAACAGTTAGTGAACCTCTTGGTTTCATTTCATTTATAAAAGAAAAAAATTAGATAGGTAGATAGATAGATAAATAGATGGTTTTTATGTAGGTATATATTTGTTTGTGTGTATG
>NC_068991.1:17573895-17575222 GCF_001194135.2 Octopus bimaculoides | reverse complement strand
ATATATATAGACGGTGCGATGGGTAAATTGTTGCCATTTTATATTTTTAGTTTCATGCATGCACATTGTTTTTGATTTTGTCAACTACATAATATAATGGGGTCAGTTGGTCACCAACTGTGAGAAAAACAGCACCATAATGCAATTCACTCTGCCAAAAATTTGGAAACAACATGCTGTACTGCTTGGCATTCGCGCCAGAAGCTCCAATATGAACATTTCAGAGTGTTTGGGTGTCAATCTGAGGAGAGTGCAGAGGATTCAGAAAGAGTTGGAGGAGTCTAATTGTGATTACGAAGGCACAGCTGCTCGGAAAACTCACTCTTATCGTTTTGATAAGAAAAGAACTCCTGAATTTGTTGGTGAGATCCAGGTCGTGTGTGACAATGATCCTGCCAAGTCAGTCAGGTCCATTGCCAGAGACTTGGGAGTGTCTGACTTTCTTATCAGGCAGGTAGTGCATGAAGACATTTGGTACTCCTCATACAAGATGAGAAAGAACCAATTTTTATCCCAAGCCATCAAGGACAAGAGGAAAGACCACACTATAAAGCTTGTGAACAAACTCAAGTATCCCATCCAACTGAACATGCTTTAGTTTTTCTCAGACACGAAAAATTTTCACCAGCATCAGATGGTGAACACACACAGAACAACTGTTGGCATGCTGTGTCCTCAAAACATGTACCAAGAGTGATAAAAATCAAACATCCAGTCAACATCATGGTGTTTGGAGTGATCACTAGTGATGGCGATGTTATGCCTCCATTCATCTTCCTACATGGCCTCGGACTCGACACAGAGGCCTACATCAAGTGCCTATAGGAGATAGGTAGTGCTGCCCTGGGTGAAGAGGGTGGCTGCTGGAAGACCCTATGCCTAGCAATAGGACTCTGCACCATGCCACACAAGCAGGAGAACCCAGTCATGACTGTCAGACAATTTCTGCAACCACATCACCCGTAACATCTGGCAACCTAACTCCCCAGACTGCAACCCCCTTGATTATTATTTGTGGGGTGCAGTTGCACAAGAGACTGGCAAGGATTATGGCAGCATTCACCAACTTAATCAAGGAGACCATCCAGAAGAGTTGCAGGAGATACTGAATTCATCTGGAGGCTGTGGTTGAAGCCAATGGCAATTTTATTGAATAAATTTACTCTTTAGTATTTCAAGATATTTTTATGTAATTTTGGTAAATATATCTGTTAAAATGATATGTCAGTGTTATTTTCATTTTTGCGTAATCTAGACAACAATTTATTCACTGCACCCCGCACCCTGTATATATCTACTAATATATATATATATATATATATATATA
>NC_068991.1:17571915-17573760 GCF_001194135.2 Octopus bimaculoides | reverse complement strand
GTAGATAGCTAGATAGTGTATATACATATAGGTGCAGGTGTGGCTGTGTGATAAGAAGCTTGCTTCCCAACCACATGGTTCTGAGTTCAGTCCCACTGCATGGCAAGTGTTTTCTACTATAGCCTTGTGAGTGGATTTGGTAGATGGAAACTGAAAGAAGCCTGTTATATATGTGTGTGACTTTGTGTTTGTGTTTGTCCCCCACCACCATTTGACAACCAGTATTGATGTGTTTACTTCTCTGTAACTTAGTGGTTCGCCAAAAGAGACCAATAGAATAAGTACTAAGCTTAAAAAGAAATAAGTTGTGGGGTTGATTCATTCGAATAAAATTCTTCAGGACAGTGGCGCAGCATGGCTGGAGTCTAATGACTGAAATAGATAAAAGATATACACACATAACCACATATGCGTATGTGTGTTTTAGTGTGTACCATTAACTTGACATCATTGTCATAAAAGTGATGTTGTTTATTTTCAGTCCTCCATGAAAAACATTTCTGATCATAAGGCAATATTCTTTTCTACTCTAGGCACGAGGCTTGAAATTTTGTGGGAGGGGACCAGTCGATTAGATCGACCCCAGTATGTGATTGGTACTTAATTTATCGACCCCGAAAGGATGAAAGGTAAAGTTGACCTCGGTGGAATTTGAACTCAGAATATAAAGACATACGAAATACCACGAAGCATTTTGCCTGGCGTGCTAAACATGAGGCAATATTACCATGCTTATAAACAGGTGAGGTCTGGTAACAGGAAGGGCAGTTGGCCATAGAAAAATCTGCCTCAACAAATTCCATCTGACCCATGCAAAAATGGAAAAGTAGATGTATTATATTCCATACTAGTCACAGCTTATGTATAAATGTATTTGTTGTCATCTGTATATGTATATATATGTGAATAAAAATAAATACAAAAAAAAAGGGTTTTGTATGATCGTGTATAGAGGAATATATTATTTTATTTGTAAAGAATAAAAAGTTTAGAATGGTATAACAATGCATTATAGAACAAAAAAATGGATTATATACCTGTTGTAACTTGGTTATCTATAGTCCGATGATATTTCGGAATTACAATTCCTTCTTCAGATCTTATTTGCTGGAATCTCTGCTATAAACTGTTTTCCAACGGTTTTCCTTTTTTTTTTTCGGAATATTCCATATTCTATATCCCACATTAATTTTACAAGAATATAAATAAAATATAAAAAACAGACAGAGTTGGAACTCTTTTAAACAAAATAATATATATATATATTATTATAATTTTAAAATAATTAAGTGGCTGTTCAATAGAATCTGCAATGGAATGAAAGTTGTTTTGTTAAAATGTGTCATCATAGCTAAATTGAGCTGGATTTGACTGGATTTCATTGATCTTGACCTCTTCGATGAAAGGTGTGGCTGAAATTGGTTGTAGATGCTGCACAGTTGACTGGACATCCACTGTTATGGTTTTATTTAGCTGTGGACAGACTAACTGGTCATACAGAACATCTGTAGAGGCTGTGGAGAACAGACTGTAGTAGTACACAGAGTTATTACTGTTACTTGGCTTAGCTGGTGAGATTGGATTTCTTTTCAGTCTGGTTGTATAGATTTTAGAGAATATTTGGCTATGGAACTCGCATTACATGTACCAATGTAAATTTTTTTTTTTTATAAAACCAGAATAGTTGCACATATAACCAAGGTAGTGAGAATATTTGAAATTTTACACTCAGTTTTAATCTCTTTCCCTCCCTCTCAGTAACACACATACACATAGGCACGCGCGCGCGCGCGCGCACACACACACACACACACAAAGTCATAAATGACAGAAACAGTTTGATGA
>NC_068991.1:17571069-17571625 GCF_001194135.2 Octopus bimaculoides | reverse complement strand
TATATATATATATATATATATATATATATATATATATATATGAGAGAAAGAGAGAGATTAATGTAAGCTTAAAACTATCAAAATTGTATACATATGTATCTAGTGTATATATTAAAGACACACACTTGTAGGTTTACCTTGTATTTATTTATCATAATGCTGTGTAATGTTTTTCATCATCATTTAACATTCATGTTTTTATGCTTGCATGGGTCAGGTTATACACACACATACACATGCACAAATGTACACACACACACACACACACACACACACACACACACAGGTACAAATGTACACACACACATGTATGTACATTTGTGTAAAATTCATATTAATGAAAACGAAAAATTCTTAGTTTGGCATGAAATGAATTGGAGGCTCAAACGAAAATATAATGAAAAAATACGCTTGGTTGTAAGTTTGATTCTTGCTGTTCCACCAGATCAAGAAGAGTAATTGCCACTGTTCCTGTTATACAGAAATATGGATAGATACTGAATTATTTACAGAGCACTTCATATAAATTTTATACTTTAAAAAAAAAAAAAGTTAT
>NC_068991.1:17568286-17570912 GCF_001194135.2 Octopus bimaculoides | reverse complement strand
TAAAAAAAAAAAAAAGTTATAAAAATGGAATTGGCAAGCAGCAACTGTAAGCTTCTACATCTACAAATTTAGATTTATTGCAACATTAAACATGTTTTTTTTTTTTGTTCTTTTGTACACATCATCATCATCATCATCCCTGTTGTTTTAACATCCATTTTTTTCATGCTAGCATGGTTCACACATAGTTAAAGCAGGTTTTCTACAGTGGGATGCCGTTCTTGTTTTGCAACCCTCACCTGTAATATTTCGTCTTAAGGCCAAGCATGTTTTCCACAGGAGATTGGATTGGAAATGAATGGCACCATTTATATG
Organism: Octopus bimaculoides; assembly: GCF_001194135.2. Lineage (NCBI taxonomy): Eukaryota > Metazoa > Mollusca > Cephalopoda > Octopoda > Octopodidae > Octopus > Octopus bimaculoides. Next base: position 17,570,597 of record NC_068991.1, on the reverse strand, counting down.
ACAGTGACACTTTATTTGCAACCATTGTAATGTTAAGACAAGCAGATGCACGCGCGCGTGCACACACACACACACACACACACACACACACACACACGCATACATATATACATACATACATACTGCATATACATATATATGGTGGGATTCTTTCAGGTTCTATCCACCAAATCTACTCACTAGGCTTTGGTCAGTCTGGAGTTGTGGTAGAAGATACTTGTACAAGGTGCTAATGGGACTGAACCCAAAACTACATGGTCAAAAAGCAAGCTGCTTAACCATACAGCCATGTTTGTGACTTAAATTTGTTAATTCATTTGCAGCAAAGTATATTGACCAGAGCTGCTCACATGTACATGTCTCTTTATATATTTAGATATTACTTTTCTATATTTGTGCATGTACATACGTGTGTGTGTGTGGTATATTAGCTGTGATATTAAGGTTCTAAATTATTAACCACATCAATACAAGTTTTCAAAACCTTACTATAACCATTGTGTTATATCCCTGACTGAAATACATTTAAAACATTTGTGTGTTTTAATAAACCAGGCATGGGCAGCCTGCAGCATACAGGATTTTATGAATGGCATGCCTAACAAAATAAAATAACCTTGAAATTTTTTTTTTTTGAAGTGCAGCCTGCCTGATAATATAACCATATCTCATGCAGTCTGCTTCTTGATGAAAGTTGCCCTTGCCTATCATAAACAATAACCTCATTGGACATCTGAGCTCAAAAGTAGTTCATTGATTTGTGGCCTCTTTGAAGATGAGAGTGATAAGGTGTTTGTACACTGGACATTTGAAACCTTGTACTGATATGATTTTAGCTTCTGGAGGAGCTCCCCACCACCACCTTTTATACAGATAGGTAGAAAAAGGTGGTATCCCTTGATTTTGGCATCATGAATCAACACAGTGTCTTGAAGTGTGAATGTACTGTACTTCTCAACCATGTGCTCTCAGGTTCAGTCCCAGTGGATGGCACCTTATACAAGTGTCTTCTACTAGAGCCTGGGGTGACCTAGGAACCAAAAGAAGCCTCTGTGTGTGTGTGTGTGTGTATACGTGCATGTTCACTCTTGTTTTGGTATCATGTGATGGTTGTAAATGAACATTACTGTCTTACAAGTGTTTGAAAAACGTATGTCAATGGGAAATACTACCTTGCATAGAAGCAAGTGAGTGTTGACAAAAGGAAGGGCATCTGGTCATAGAAAATATGCCTCAACTAGTTCTGTCTGATCATGCAAGCATGGAAAAGTTGATATTAAATGTGGATGGTGACAAAGTCCTTACCTTATTTAGTAATTTCAAGAAAAAGTTTTATAAAAGGGGTACTTACAAATCTATGCAAATCATTTCAAGCTAGATGGAATAATAAACCACTGTGCAAAATTAGCGTCACTTCATTTAGAATAATGTTTGTTTTTGTCTTTTCCTTTCTATTTTAGAAAACATGTAAAGAGCTGTTCATAAAATGCCATGCTTAGAATGCAGCAACTGAGCTAAAAAGACAAAAAATTATGGGGGGGAGCCACTGATCTACACAAACTGAGAATGAGAGTTGGCCAAGTATTGAAGCTTGTGGGACTGATGCATTGATAATGATAGATCTGAGGGTTGACACAAAAGAGCAACTTTAGTCAGTGTCGTATAAAGGTACTTTGGGAACCACCTCAGCTATAACTTTTGTTTGCACTAGTTGTCCTAGCAAGCAAAAAGAATCATGATCCACACCTACTTCATGGTTGAGTGGTTTGTGATTGGAAGTGTATTCAACTACAAAAAATCAATTGCGCCAATAGAAAAACTATCCCACCCATGTAAGGATGTGAAAATCAATGTAAACACAACAAAAAGTGTGTGCATATATTTTTTATATATACACACACACACACACACACATACACACAACTGCTGTAGCTATGAGTAGAACTGCAGACTATACCAGCTTTTCCTTTATACAACTTAGTCCTCTTATCACCTGGAACCATTTCACACTTGTTATTCATTTTTCATTCTTAATACTGTCCTCTCCACCCACATTTTACATTGATTCCCTGCCTATGCCACCAAATTATCTCTTCTCCACTACCGTAAGTCTCCCTCTCCCCCCATTTGTTATATCTGCCTTACACTCTTGCAACCTACCTAACAACATGTCATCATTCTCTCTCTCTTTTACCCATCTTCTCTCTCTATCTCTCTCTCTTCTTCTGAATACCATATTATTACTATTCTACTTCTCTTCACTGCCATCCACTCCATTTTCTGCAGTCAGTCATCTTCCCCCCCCCCCCCC
>NC_068991.1:17563615-17568263 GCF_001194135.2 Octopus bimaculoides | reverse complement strand
GTATGTCCCCCAGCTCATTGGTCACACCTCAGCCTCCTCCCCACCTGAAGCCTACCCTATTTCTACAGTTGTCTCTCTTCTTTATGTCCCCTACTTATCACTTCTTGACAGTTGTGTTCCATGATATTCACCCTCTCACCCATTCTCTACCTCTAGCCATCCCTCATTCTCCCATACATTCTTGCCACCTCTACCCATTCACACTTCCTGTTTTTCTGTCCCCTCCCATTTCTACTCACCTCATATCTTGAAGATTTACTCTAACACCTCAGCTCTTTCCGGCACCACCTCAGCCTCTTTCACTCTCTCTTCTGAAATGTGAGTTTCTATGAAACTCCCCTACAGCAAGAAACTTGATTTGTTCTGTCCCTTTCTTCCTCACTTTAACCTTTCATCCCATAGCATAAAGCTGCCTCCCACCTTACTGTAGCATCACTCTATTGAGAGGTCTTGTCATGGGAGTTACTTGGTGACCCTCCTTGTGCTGGTGCTATAAGAAAAAGCACCCGAAGGGCATCTAGCTGTTGAAACCATGCCAAAGCAGTCAGGAGTTCAGTGCAGTCCACGGTTTGTCAGTTCTTATCAAACCACTCAACTTATGCCAGCATGGAAAATGGACACAAAAAATGATAATGATCTCACATACACAACAGGGATCTTTCAGTTTCTATCTACCAAATCCACCCACAAGAGTTTGGTTGGCTGGAGGTTATTGTATAAGACACTCACCCTAGGTAGCATGCAGTAGGACTGAAACCAAAACGAAGGACATTTTCCTATACTACATTATTCTACATGAGCCAACAAGGAAGCCACTTTGTGGTTGTTTGACCTGCTAGAAATAAGTCAAATGTTCAAATTACACCAAACAAAATGCTTTGCAGCACTTAGCTATGACTCTTACATTCAAATCCTACTTGAGGTCTACTTTCCCTTTTATCCTTCCTATGGTCAATTAAATTTGAGCCTTGTACCTATGTTAGAAATCAACATTTAATCCACCTCTATGATTTAGTAATCCACGTCTATGATTTATTAATCAAACTATGAGTCATCAACCCACCTCTGATTCATCAACCCACCTCTGATTCGTTAATCTACCATTATGAATCAGTAATCTGCCATTATGAATCATTAATCTGCCATTATGAATCATTAATCTGCCATTATGAATCATTAATCTGCCATTATGAATCATTAATCTGCCATTATGAATCATTAATCTACTTTTATGGTTTATTAATCTACCTCTATGGTTCATTAATCTACCTTTATGGTTCATTAATACACCTCTATGGTTCATTAATACACCTTTATGGTTCATTAATACGCCTTTATTTGTTCATTAATACACTTCTATGATTTATTTATCCCACTTCTATGGTTTTATTTATCCCACTTCTATGATTCATTTAATCCATGTGTATGTTCTGTGAATCCATCTCTATGATACATTAAACAACATCTTATTTTTCTTTTTCATTTTCTTTTTGTTTCTTTTATCTTTCCTCAAAGGTTGCTGTAACGATATTTTTTTTGGGCAAAAGTGTCATTGCATTGAATTTCAAGGGACCCCAAATTGACCCAAACGCATTTGCTGGTTTATTTGAACATCAGCACGTTGACCTGATCCCGGAGAAGACCTCAGCATATTCTAGCTCGTGGGAGAGCAAGCGATTGCAATCCAACAAATATTTCTCAAAGTCTGATCAGTTCAGTGGAAGTAGTGGTATTGGGAGCCGGTACACCGACGACGACCAGCACATTGGTGACAGCTCTTATGAATCGATTGGCTCCAAGGGTTCTGATGACAACCAGAGCATATGCAGTGATGGAATGCCTTCCACAACATCTGGAATATACCACTTTGGAGACAGCTTGAGTTCACTACAGCAGTCAAAGAGCTTTGACAGCGACATCTATCATAGCACACCAAACCTGTATGACGGTAAGACTCGATTTCCCCTATCCCTTTTTCATGGCTATGGTGGTCCTGAAACTATATTTTTTAATGTGTGTGTGAGAGGAGAGACTACTTTCATAATTCCATTCTGATGGAGGAGGGATGGTTTGGGGAGAAAATAAGAATCTATCAAGGAAGGCTTTATGTGGTTACTAGACCAGCTAGAAATAGCAGCCAAATCTCCCCCTATAACAGTGGTTCTCAACCAAGGTCCATATGGCCTCTGAGAGTCCATATAAGATTTTTGGGGGTCCACACAACAAAATAGTAAATTAGGGATCCACAATAGTATTTTAAGGGCCCTTGAGAAAATTTTGGTACGTATTGCAAGAAACAGCGAGATTTCTTTCTCTAACAGTTTACACTGTTCAGCCTACACAAGTTAATATGTGAAAAACAAAATAGGAATTTTAAAAGAAATAGCTATAAAGCTAGTTATTAAACATCAAATATCGATGGAAATCCACCAGAATAAAATCGTAATCAAAGGGATCCATAGATAAAAAAATGATTGAGAACTCCTACCCTACCATTTTGAAAAACAGATGTTGATTCAGGCATTCCTAGAAACACTATGTCTGTAAAAGGAAAAAGAATGTTGGATGGTCTTGTCTCAGTTGGAATATTTTCACTTTTTTACCTACTTGGGTTGACAAATATGGTTGACTTTGAAATTTTTTCAGTTTCAACAAGAATTGGTTTCACGAGGGAGGAACAAAGGAAAAAAAACAATATGTGTTGCACACACTCACACTTACACACACACACACACACACACACACACAAATAAAAAGTGTGAAAGAGAAGTGAAAAGAAAGAAAAATTCATATGATGTAGAAACCAAATGGTTTTCAGTAATTCTGTCAGAAAATAGGCTTTTTTTTATTGTTAAATGGTTTTGTTTTTTATTATTATAATGAAGTATTTATAAACTGTAATATTCAATGCAAAACCTAAAATACACAAAGAAAAAGAAAAGCAAAAGTTATATTTAGAAAGTATTGTCATAGAATAATGACAGTTTATTCAACTATTAACTTAGTACCTTTGACATATTTGATGTTGAAACAGATATATTTTACTGAGCCACCAATTAAAAGTACAGTCCAATACATAAACAGAGGCTTGGTTGTGTGATTAAGAAGTTTGTTTCACAACTATGTGGTTTTGGGTTCAGTCATACTGGGCAATGCCTTGTGCAAGTGTCTTCCACTTTAGCCCAAGGCTGACCAATTCCTTGTGAGTAACTTTGGGAGAGGGAAACTGTGCAGAAGCCCATTTTATGTGTGTGTCTTTGTGATTTTCTCTTGATGACTGTTTTGGTTTGCTTGCATACCTTATCTTAGCAGTTTGGTTAAAAGAGACTGCTAAAATAAGAGTCTGACTTAAATCTTTTGATGCCAACCTGCTTGAGACTGCTCTTTGTTCTATGGTACAAACTTCCTGGCTTAAAGTCATCTGAATTTAAACCTTCATCACAATTTCAAGTCCAAACACCAGCTTAATAATGACAGTCATTTTATTAAACCTGTGCAGAAATGATTAGATTATAAGTACTGCATCTACAACATCCCATGCATTTGCAGAAGGATTGCCTTTTCATCCTTCCAGGCTCCAGAAAATAAAGTGTCAGTCAAGTACTGATATCAGTGGTATCAACTCATCACATTGTCTCAAAATTGCTGATCTTTTGCTTAAATCAAAAGCAATTATTATCCATTTTAAAGAAAGCTAATCTAAAGTAGTGTTATGATGAAATATTTTTTTTTAATATTTACCTTTACGTACTTCTTAACATACTTTTTTGTGGATTTTTTTTTCTTATGACTGATTGCTCTTTCTGTTACCAGTTAAATAGAGACAAGACTGACAAAGTGTGTTTCTATGGCGACAGCACTGCGCAAGATATCACACCAACAACTCTTTGCATACTGTATCAATATCAGAAGCAAATCTCAACTTGTTTCACATATATCTCCATTTCTACATCAACTCCACGCCCCATCCTGCTCTTTTGCATTTTCCTTGTTTGTTTTTGTTGCTTTTGTATCAAATTTTTCCCTTCCTCTTCATCTTTTTCTTCCTCCTCCTTTTTATATCTTCTCTCTTCTTGCATTCTGCATGTCTATTTCTGCTAGTGTTTATCACCAAATTATTGTCTATCCCGACAGATACCAGAAAGTCCCCAGCTTCAGCTGACAGTGCTGACGCCATGTCCTCCAGCAGTCATTCATGCCAGTCATCTGGAAGTGTGGAGGGCTCCACCCAGCGGAAATCAATGCAGCGGGGAACATCTGTCGGCTCCAATGACCCACTGCAGTTCATCAAACCAAAATCAAACCCACTGGTAGTGACAGCCCAGAAACAAATATCACTATGTGAGAAGAACAAGGTTACTCGTCAAAGTGTTTCTTTGGATACTGAAGAAGACTGGTCCCAAGTAAGTTGGGAATGAGCACAGTGATTCCTTTCTAGAATCCTGCATCCACCTACCCACATATTTTTGTTCTCTTATTCTTTTTGTTTTTATTCTCTTATCTCTTTCAGTCATTTGACTGTGGCTATACTGGAGCACTGCTTGTGTATGTACGTGTGCATATGAGTATGTATATATATATACATACATACATACATATATATATATATATATATATATATATATATATATATATATATATATATATA
>NC_068991.1:17559779-17563384 GCF_001194135.2 Octopus bimaculoides | reverse complement strand
ATTTGACTGAGGACTGGTGAACCAGGTGGCTACACCAGGCTCCAATCTGATTTGGCAGAGTTTCTACAGCTGGATGCCCATCCTAATGCCAACCACTCCGAGAGTGTAGTGGGTGCTTTTACGTGCCACCGGCATGAAGGCCAGTCAGGCGGTACTGGCAACGGCCACGCTCAAAATGGTGTATTTTACGTGCCACCTGCACAGGAGCCAGTCCAGCGGCACTGGCAACAATCTCGCTCGAATGTCTTTACACATGCCACCGGCACAAGTGCCAGGAAGGCAACATATTATACTATGGAAGATGGTAGGGAATATAATTTTTCTATGACTAAATGGATTGGTTGCTGTTTAGTTACGTATTTTAGAGTTGGTTGTGATTTACTTATTGAATTTATTTACTGATACGGTTGTACACAGGGTAAATGTGTTTGAAAGTTGTGGTTTCTTTGGTATGTTTGTTCTCAAACAACACTTATTTTAGTGCTCTTGACACCACCGGATTGAATGGTACTGCCCAGGTGTCGAAACAATAGTGATATCAGTGGGGCAGCTGATGATGGAGGTATGTTGGATTGGTGGTATGGCTGTTTTTGTATATGTGGAATAGTATTATAGCACATCCTTTTGATAAATATCAACCCTATCATATGACTGGTACATAGTTTTATTGAATCTGGAAAGATGAAAGGCAGTGTTGACTCTGCCCTCTTCAGTATAATTTGAAACGGGAGCATAAAAGAGACGTACTTAAATTCAGCTAGATGTTTAGCCTGTTTCACTCTCATTTTCATCACTGATGTTGCTGTCTTTAATGATTATCTTCACATATTGCTTGCAGAACCTTGCTTCCTGGAAGTTTCGGAGACAGAGTAGGAAGTCTCTATCAGCACTTGAAGAGCCAGATGAGACGTCTCAGGTAACTAAACGTTCTGTGAAGACTTTCAAAGAAATGGTTGAAGACAGGTAAATATTACTTCTACTTGTTATTCATTTATTTATTTTTTATACATGACCCAGAGAAAGAATGGCAACATCCATTATCTTATCTTGGGGCTCCATGACCAAAGAGAGGAAGGATGGTAATATGGAAATTATCTTCAAACCAGAGAGCTGTCCTAAATTCTAGCAACAGAGTGGGCCATGTTAAAAACACTCAAAGGTCATCAGCCAACTGTTAATGTTAAACTAGTCTTTCACCCAAGAACATGAACTGTTCTTATAGGCTTCTGTATAGTTTCCATCTATTATATTTCACTCACAAGGCTTTGGTCAGCTCAGGTCTGTTACAAAAGACATTAGCTCAAACTGTTGTGCATTGGAATTGAGCCTGAAATAAAATGGTTGTGAAATGAACTTTGTTGTTTTTTATTTTATGTTGGTATTAATGGTAATAATCTTGCGAGAGTCAGCTTTGCCTTTTGTTCCTCTCCTGTAAATAAAATAAAGCACCAGACAAGTTTTGGGGTCTAAGGAATTGATTAACCCTTAAGCCCCTCAAGAGGGGCTTGGTTTAGTGGATTGTGGTTTGCCCCGGAAACCACAACACACTAATATTTGTTTTGTAACAATCTGACAATTTGTGAAATTGCTTCAATTTTTCTTGTTTTTATTTCATAACTCAAAATCAAAACCTCTTCAGTTGACTATCTATAAATGTGTTTACTATGCCCTTATTTCCTTGTGCACCTTTTCCCCCTCATTCTCCCTCCATCCCATGTACGAAAGCACCAAACAATTGCCACTATTTTTATTACTTTTGGTTGCTTGTTTTGAAACTACCAACTTATCAATGATTATTCAGCATACATTCCTATGTAGGTGTTTCCTTTTCTTCTTTCAATTTTGCTTTGCAGTAAGTTATTTGCGACCAGTATGTCATATGCTCAATGTGTCATATGCTGACTGATCTGTAGATTATATAATAAAAGATGAAATCCTATAAGGATTAGGCTAAGAAATGAACTGCTATAGAAAACAATATTAACATGTATTGCTACATAGCAACATAATTCTTTCAGATATTAGTGCTTTGTAATAATAGTAAGCAGTGCAAAGTACATTCAAATAATGACAGCATATGTATTGAAAAAAATTACATTTTATTTTTACTCATTAAATTTTTTGGAGGGGTTAGTATTAGATAGAGAGGGCATGTGACCTAGTGGTTCGGGTGTTGCACTCATGATTGTAAGATTATGGTTTCAATTTCTTGAAGGGGCAGCATATTGTGCTCTTGAGAAAAATACTTCATTTCATGTTACTCCACTTTACTCAGCTGTGAGTTAGCTTCAGCAGTAACTGGGAAGTTGGCCATTTGACAGACTGGCATCTTGCCCAGGTGTGGTGTGTTGCAATCTCAGTCACTTACACACCGTAGAAACTGGGTTAAGCTCTAGCCATATGAGTCCTAGGACTCTTGACCAACCTCAGTGTAAGTAAAATCAGATGTGATACAAGGCAAGCAATTTTGAGAAGCATTCATTGATATCATTGATCCCGATATTTTTTGACTGCTACATTATTTATTGACCTTGGAGGGATGAACTGCCAAGTTGACTTTGGTGAAATTTGAACAAGCACAGATGTTTGTATTTAAAATTTTGTAAAAATAATATCTGAGTCTTAATAAACATAGGCATAGACCTGGCCTTGTGGTTAAGAAGCTTACCTTGCAGCCATGTGGTTGTTGGTTCAATTCCACTGTATGGCACCGTTCAGCTGATCTTGTAAGAAAATTTGTTGGACAAAACCTGTGTGAAAGCCCTTCATGTGTGTGTGTGTGTGTGTGTGATGCTTGACAACTAGTGTTGGTTTGTTTACATTCCTGTAGCTTAGTAGGTTAACAAAAGTAACTGATAGAATAAGTAACAGACTTAAAAAATAAGCTCTGAGACCAACTTGTTCATCTAAATGTTTCAAGTTGATGCTGCAGCATGGCCACAATCCAATGATTGAAACGAGTATAAGCTAAAAGATAAAAAAAATATAAAATATATTCTTGAAGACATTGGTGTCTCTTCTATCTTCAGGCACAAATTAGTGAACCACTCCATCAGCCACTTAATAAAACTTCAATTTGTACCCAAATCTTTATCTTCCTGTTTGTGTATTTTAATTTTTATCCAATGTGAATTTGCACCTGGTGTTATTCAAGACAATTGGAAGAACATTTCTCATTGAATATTTCTACCACTCGTCTTTAATTTTTTTTATGCTTCTATATTTTCAGAGAGAAACGGAAGAGTTTTAAAAATTTTAATTCCACAGATGATGGTACAGAAAATGACAGTTTGCCTGCCAGTGATGTAAGTGCTCATACATACATACAACACACAACATTCACACAACTTAACATACAGACATACACAGCATAACATGCAGACACACACAACATCCCATACAGACACACACAACATCCCATACAGGCACACGCAACATACCATACAGACACACGCAACATACCATACAGACACACACAACATCCCATACAGACACACGCAACATACCATACAGACACACCCAACATACCATACAGACACACACAACATACCATACAGACACACACAACATACCATACAGACACACGCAACATCCCATACAGGCAC
>NC_068991.1:17559367-17559608 GCF_001194135.2 Octopus bimaculoides | reverse complement strand
ACCATACAGACACACGCAACATACCTTACAGACACACGCAACATACCATACAGACACACGCAACATACCATACAGACACATGCAACATCCCATGCAGACACACCCAACATACCATACAGACACACGCAACATCCCATACAGACACATGCAACATCCCATACAGACACAAGCAACATCCCACACAGACACAAGCAACATCCCACACAGACACACGCAACATCCCATACAGACACACGCAACA
>NC_068991.1:17536961-17559267 GCF_001194135.2 Octopus bimaculoides | reverse complement strand
TACAGACACACGCAACATACCATACAGACACACGCAACATACCATACAGATTCACGCAACATACCATACAGATACACGCAACATCCCATACAGACATGCAACACAGCATACAGGTGCACGCAATATAACAGACACATGCCATGCAACACACATGCACATGCTACGTAGCCTACAGACATACAATACTCACAACATACGCACAATAAACTTTTTTTCATTATCATGGGGTCTTAGATTCACTTTCACAGCATGGCCTCTCGAGAAAGTGTCTTCTACAACGGCTTTGGGAATGAAATTGTATAAGTAGGAACTCTGTGGGAAACCTGTCACTTGAGCTGCACTTGTTATTCAAAGGATCAATTTTGTCCATGTGCAGTCCATCCTGTAGGCTTATGCACATTTTTTTGTGTATCAAATTTCATTCCCATGCTCAGGTGGTCAAGACACTTGTAATAAGATGCCACACCTTAGGATCAAATCCAGCAATGATTACAAACTAAACATCTTAGTTATTTGGTAATGCCTGTACCCTAGACACATACACACAATTATACATGGTACTATGGAACATCACAATTTATCCCTCACTTCAAAGACAACTAATAAATGAACTGAGAATGGAACCAATTTGTCCTCACCATTTAGCTTTGTAAAACTGATATACATACATCCTCTCTAAGTTGATACAAAACATGGATGACTTTCTCATTCCTTATCCTTCTGAAAACATAGAGGAGTCTATGGAATTCTCATTGGAAAGGTGTACTCCTAAGCAAAATTTCAGCTGTCGAGTTGCAAAATTGCAGCCTATAACTTAGAGCATACATACATTCTTTTTTTTATATATCAAGATAATTACATTTAATCAAAACACGTAACATTGTTTTTATTGTTATTATTCTGCTGCTCTTCACCATCCTGCCTGCTTTTTCTCCATTGTCAGTCATCTCTTATCCCCTAACTCATATCATTGATCACCCTCAACCCCACCCATTTTCTACAGTTGTTGCTTACCCTTCCCTACTTTCCTCACATATCATCCCTTAATCACTTGTTCATCATAGTATCTACCTTCTTATCCATACTCTATCTCTCACTCTCCCCTACATTCTTGCCCTCCCTGACACCTCATCACCCCTATTTTTTATCTCCCTCCAGTTTCACCTGGTCACTCCCATCCCCTTTTTTATAATGTAAGTAGCTGTCTAGCTCCCTTACAGCAAGAATCTTGTTCTGAACCCTTTTCTCTCACTTTGACCCCTTGTCCCATTGCATAAAGCTGCCTCTCTTTCTACCGTAGCTACAAGAAGAGGAAGGATCTTAGTTTTATAGGCTGCATGGCAACTTCACTATTGCTGGTGTTATGAAAAAAAAACATCCACTAGTTGCTGTAAAGTGATTAGTGTTAGGAAAGTGATTAGTGATTAGGAAAGGCATCTAACCATAAATATCAGGCCAATGCAGACATTGGAGCATGCTGCAGTTTTTAAGACCCATTGGATCCTGTTAAACCATCCAACCCATGTCTGCATGAAATGTGAACATTAAATGATGATGATCTTCTTTTCTGATTTGTTTTGTCTAATATATGATATATCTCGTCTAATAAATTGTCTTGTCTATTTTGTTGGTTTCATTTGACAGAGTTTCCAAAATGAAAATGTTTCGAGAAAAGGTGATGCTACAACAGTGTCACAAACATCGATCAGCCCCAAACGTGATAACACTGTGATAAAGAAGGAAAAAAGTGACACCATCGAAGACAACAGCAAGAACAACAGAAGCAACAGGATCAGTGGCAACTACAACAACAATGCCACTAGCAACAAGAACGATAACAACACCACCGACAATTTCGAAGATGACGTGTTTGCAGCCAACACGACAGAAGAACCAGTGTTGAAACAGTCAGAGGTGAAAAGTGTTGAGAGTGTAAGGAGCCCCAGGACAAAGAATGATGTTGAAGCAAACAACTTGAAGAACATCGAACAAACTGCAAGACTGGAGGAGAAGCAACAACCGCTGCCCTCAGTGGAGTTTCCTTCATTAGTGCCACCACCTCCATCATCACCACCACCACCAGACAACCGAAGAAGACAGCAGCAACAGGTATTGCAGAACGAACTGCCTCATCAATCCAAAAGCAATGAGCTGAAAAGCAGCTCCAACATTTCATCTGCTCCAGTGGAGAGGGTTTCTTCTCCAAGACCTGATAAGGTAGGTTAAGTAAAATCGTTGTTGGTCAACTTGATTGTGACTGTATGAAAATGTAAACCTGGAATGGAGGTTAAGTGAAGTCAAAAGAGGAAACAGTAATTACACTGTGTAGTATGATTTATGTCCTTGGATAGCAACTATTATTTCCTATTTGCTTACCCCATAGAAAGTATGAAAAATGGCTAATATTTCCTTCAAACTTTGCTTTTGTTTCATTTATTCAAACTCCAAATAAACCCCTCTTAACACATGGCTATGATGTTCCCCCAATACTCGTGATCAGAGACGCACATATTGTCAGCCACTACTCAGTACCCAGTACTGGATTTGTCTGAAATGTAATGGAAAATAGGTCGGTTTCTAAACATTGATGTCCAGGTCACAAAAGCAAAGTTGAAGGGGAATAGTAATCATTTTCTTTGATTTCTAGGTAGAAGCAAATACGAAATTATACTTACTGATCAAAGACAAAAAAATATTAAAATTTCATTGCACAGTGTTATTAGAATAATCTTGGTGGTAGTAGTTTTTGATGCTGATGTTTAAACTTCTAAGGAAATACACTATCTAGCTTTCATACGAAACAATTAGAAAAATAATCAAGAGTTTAGTAAAGTAAATAACTTTTTCATTTTGGTGGAAGTATGTTTTTTTTTTATCTACGTCACTTGTCATTCTTCAGCCTATACTAGGTTTTGGCCACTCATGAAGAATAAATCTACACACATATCTGTGTATGTTGTGTGTGTGTGTGTCTGTCTGTTATACACACGTGTTTATAGAAAGATATATTCATAAATATGTATGCATACTTGTGTGTGTGTGTGTGTGTGGCTGGATGGATCATTTGAAATAATTTGAAAATAGGTAAGAATTTGAAGGAGTTTAGTAAACTAACTTTTCCATTTTTAAGTTGTTCCTTACCTGGTGGAAATTAGGGACAGGGTCTGTGACTCATCCAGACATTCTGCATTGAAATTACAAGTGTTCTGGTTTTATTTACTTTTTTCATAAAATTTTTTAGAAAGAATTTCATATGTGCTCTAACAGTGTTTAGAACCATAAATTTCCTAAATCTTTCTGTAACATTTCTAGAACTCTAGTCTTATCTTCAGGATGATTTAACATTAGTGCCTCTCTATAGAAAATAGGGACAATGTATCTGTGTATTTATATCAAGGTGCAGGAGTGACTGTGTGGTAAGTAGCTTGCTTACCAATCACATGGTTCAGTCCCACTGCGTGGCACTTTGGGCAAGTGTCTTCTACTATAGCCTCAGGCCGACCAAAGCCTTGCGAGTGGATTTGGTAGATGGAAACTGAAGGAAGCCCGTCGTATGTGTGTGTTTGTGTGTCTGTGTTTGCCCCCCCCCCACCACCACCATTGCTTGACAACCAATGTTGGTGTGTTTACGTCCCTGTAACTTAGCAGTTCGGCAAAAGAGACCGATGGAATAAGTACTAGGCTTACAATGAAGAAGTCCTGTGGTTGATTTGTTCGACTAAAAGCTGTGCTCCAGCATGGCCGCAGTCAAATGGCTGAAACAAATAAAAGAAAAAAAGAATATGAATGTGTAAACATACATGTATATATATATATATATATATATAGATCGATAGATACACACTTGTATGTATGTTTATACATACAAACATGTGCACAGATGCAACTATTTGATTCTAAAGAAAATCTTAGTAAATGCAAGGGAGCTAGACAGCTTAAAAGGAAAGGATAAAGTTAAAGAACTAAGTGGAGATTTCATGACTACCGACATTAGGAAAGTCACATTAGGAAAAGTAATAAAAAACAACAACAAAACCCACAAGAATCCTAATTAGTAAAATGCAGCTGGATGTTGGTGACATGCAGCAAGGGTTTTATTTGTGTCAGTTTTGTTTTTCCTAAAGGTTGATTCTTCTGAAACTGATGAAGGATGGATTAAAGATGAGTGTGAGGTAAGATGGTAGTAAGAAATTAATTCCTTTGTTCTTGTGTGACTTTTTTTTGTCCCATCTTTCTTTGCTCACCTCAGGTAACAGAAACATCTTTTGAAAAATAGCTGAAATTTAAACTGTAAATTATTTGGTACATGTAAGCAAATGTTTATTGTGTTTGACGATAGTATAATCCGTGCTATGTATATCCATTTGAAAACCCGTGGTCTACTAGTTAGGATGTTAGGCTCATTGTGGATTTGTGTCTTGGACTAAGCAGTATCATGTGCTCTTTGAGTAAGGTATGAAAAAGAGCTAATACTTCCTTCAAACTTTGCTTTTGTTACATTTATTCAAACACCAAAGAATCCCTCTCAACACAGGGCTATGATGCTACTCCAGCACTCCTGCCCATGATCAGAGATGCACATATTATCAGCCTCTAAGAGACATGCTCAAGTGGCCATGATCAAGCAACTGAAGCAAATATTTGGTCTTGAGCTGTGGGTTGACCCTGTGATGGATTGACATCCCATTTAGAGTGGAGGTTTTGTACTTCCAGTTGCCTAAAGTATCTGAAATTCAGATAAGCTCCAGCATCATGAACCTGTATGTTTGAGCTAGAATTTATGCAAATCTATACTATTTCAATTAGTTTGCTTCTCATTTATCATCAAAGGTCTTATTCTTGAGTTTATGCATAGCACCAACCATTTGAACTAAGAACCTTTATTTCCAAATCAAGGTTAATAAGGTTCTTATCCACCAGGTATCTCTATGTGCTGATCAAAACATAGTGTAAATGCAAATAGAAATATTTTAATTTCTAATGATGAGGTTAACCATATGAAAAACTATAATTTTATTAAAAGCAACTCATCAAAGACACCTAGATGTGTTTAAAGCTATTTATTCAAGTTTTAAGAATATTGCTGACAGCTATTTTGCCAACATGATGAAATAACAAAGGATCACCATTTGCACTATAACTTAGATGAAATCTCTTGATCTTTATCTCTTTTTTTTTAATGACCGAATAGATAATTATTCTGTTTAGAAGAGTGGAACTAATAGTAGAATACATCAGTGGATAAAGTATTGGACTATCACTTGTTCATATTATATCATATACATATTACATATCTTCTAGCATTTTAGTGTGTCTTTGTACAGGACAATTCAGTCTATGTACTCATGTTCACTCATTTGTAGGCCAGATATATCAAGCTTTCTTGAATAAATTACATGAGTTCAGACTAGAGCTATGTCTCGGGACATATCCATCCATCTGCTTCATACAATAGTAAATGGAGCTAAAATCTGAAATTATTTAAATCAGAATTTAGGACAAAATGACAAAATGAATTTGAAGCTATTTCTATATTTATCTATCCAGGCAGTAGTTTGGTATGCTATCAATTGCTTCATCTTTTGAGATCAGAGATCTCTCCCTGTGGTAATTAGCTTTATTGGCTACCAATGTTATTGTTCATACTTCTTGCAAAATCATTAATGTAGTTAAGTTGCAATATTTTTGACTAGAAATTCAACCTGGGTTGTAAATTTAGTTTAGCAGCAGTTTATCTCCTAAGTTACAACAATGTATGCATTATGTATAGGGGTTTTGCTCTATTTTGATTGGTGAAAACTAGTTGTATGGTCAGTTTTTGTTGGGAAGATCATCAAGTAGTAGGTGAATATATTGTTGGTAAAGAATGTATATATTGTAGTCTTTAAACAGTGGCTTGTTTCACCATAAGATGTATAAACTCATCAACTATATTGTTTCAACTATTACATAGTGCTGCTAGCAACTATGGATTGTGAAGGAGCTGACTCACCAACAATTCATTATTACATATTTGATGCATAATGAATTTTAACTTTGTATTGAACTATTAAATTTAATAGTTGTTGCAACTTTAGGCAAGGGACATAACTCTGAATGTCTCTGGATGGCAATAGTTTCCATCTGCACCTTGCACATAACAGTGAATGGATTAATGGTATGTAACAAAAGTGTTTAGCTGTAAAAGAAAACATAGGCATAAAAAAAAATTCTTCAAAATCTATAAAAGACCATTTCATCTATGGCTTTTTTTTTTGTTTTGCAACTGCTGACATTTCATTTCTTTGTAACAGTTGCTTGTGTAATAGGACACATTGCTGCATTGTCATTATCATTTTATGTCCACTTTTCATGCGTTGGCAGGACCCTCCTAGTCTGAGTCACCTGTGATTATAAGCCACTGCTTCCATAGAGTGGTGCTTAGATGTGTCATTTGACTCAGTTTCTGTGGTTGGATACCCTTTCTATGGCCAACCACTTTACAGAGGTGATGGGTGGCAACAGTAGTGGCCTAGAAGGGATCAGATAAAGGTATGAGTAGGTATTAGGTAGCAATGGAGGTGACCTAGAGGGGAAAGAGTGATGGATGTACAATAGAGAAGTGAAACTATTGTGTGTTGGACAGAAGAATGAAGGTGGTTTGATGCTATCTCTTAGACCTATGAAGGGCGAGGGTCAAAATGGTGAGGAGTCATGAGAATGATACGGTTAGCAGAGATGGTGGGGAGATGATAGGATGTTATGATTTAGAAGAGTGCACAGTTGACAGAAGAGAGAGGAGAGAATGCAAGACGAGGGGAAAATAATAGTGCAACCTTCTGTCATTCAGCCAAGGTGTGCATAAGCAACATTGCAAGGCCTGATTGTGAACCACACAACAGTTATGGGATCACTATAGTTCTCTTTTACTGATGCCAGTCAAATTTTCAATGAAATGTTTTTGGAAGATAAATTTTACTAAATTAAATCAGATTCTTATTTTCTGTTTCTGTTACCCTGATGCCAGTGAAGTAAGAAGGATGTGAACTTCTTTTCTTTCATAGTTGGAATTGCAGGAGTTGTGCAGTGTTGTAGCCTTGTAGGTTTCCACTGCTTCTTAAAAGTTCTGTTGATCTTGTTATTTCTGTAGTGGCTGATGTATCACATAACCATGCAGTTAGTTGCTTTCTTGTTTTATGTGTTGTGTTTGTTATTGTTTTTTTTTATTTCACATCTTTTGCAATTGTTTTTAACTTACACTGCATCCATTTGTTTTCTTTCTTTTTGTTTGTTTTTGTTTTTAACCTTTTAGCATAACATGTACTGTTATATATATATATATATAAGCCTTTGATCATGTTAATGTAGATTAGGCAGTTATGCAAATTTAAACTTTTGCATGAATTTGTTGTTATTGCTTAGCCCCAAATTATTCTTGATTGTGCTGACATATAGCAGAATATTTTCCAACATTGTTGTCTTTTTTAGTCATAGTGTATCTAGGACTACATTATCCAATATGTTCTTTTTTGCAAAAGTCATGTGATTTGAATGAAACATAGCTGCTACTTTTCACAGATCTAGTGACTGCGTAGAGTTTTTTTCCCATCAGCATTTGCATTTATTTATAACAAAATGAACTGATGAACCATTTGTGTCAAACAAATGCTACCAAATTTAGCATAGGTAAGGCTATTGGCAAAATTCAATGTGGGATTATCCTCTTGCTGCCAACCTTTGGCAACAATTCTGTTTCTGCTTCACTCCAATGCCAAAAAAGGTTTTGTGGTGAGCTACAAAACTGTAAAAGGTTGGGGGCAATGGTTAGTTTACTTCTTCACCAGGTATCACTGGAGAGAAGGAAGAATGAAAAAAAAAAGGAGATAAATGGACAGAGAGAGCCATCTTTCTTTTGAAAGATTGGTGAATGATGTAACATGGGTCAGGTATGTGTGTTGACTGTAGCTCCAAGATAACATTTTGAAGGTTTTTTAAGATGCCTTGATCCTTTTCAAGTGCTTGTCTGCCATATATATATTTTGTGTTTCATTATATACACATATATATATTAAACTGACCCTCCATTAGTTTCAACAGTGTTTTCCAGTTGTTTCATCAATTGAATCATCTACTCATTGAATGACAGAAGCAAATGTTTCCCATGTACACTTGTACCTGGAATGTAATCTTCAGGCAGAATCCATGTGATAAGACAGGCCCTTTGAATTACAGGTACTCTGCAGCCAACAGGCTAGCATATAAATTTCATGTATTAAATTTCACTCACAAGGTTTGTGTTAACTTGGGGTAACAGGAGAACACATTTACCCAAGTGCTCCTCAGAAGAATTGAACACAGGTCTTCATGATCTCAAAGCATTCCTGTAAATCATTCAGTGACGGTTGTGTCCACATATATTGAGTGAACCTTCCTCCATACAATTCACACACATACATATACATATATGCATGTATAAATACACACACCTAACATTCCTGCATGGGTTCATATGCTTATAGTCTTTGTAGATGAATTTTGATATATTCCTTTTGTTCTAGTCAGGTTTTTTTGCTTGTTCTGGCATTTGTGTAGCATGGTATTTCACTTTCCCTATTTGTTCCTTTCATCTCCTATTTTTATACATTTGTATATATAATTCAACACGATGATCAATAAGTATCCGGACTATTATCACAAGAATGAAGCTAAAACATGGAGAGTGAAGCTGCTTGGCACTGATTGACCTTGAACTTTGTTGTGCATGTACACTAAGTTTTAATGTTCTAGCTCACTTCTGTTGTTTACAACAATGCTTGGAAGGAAGGTATGTAGTGTGTGATCATCGCATTGACTATGACAGAAAAAGTTGAGCAGAGAATCTGCATCAAATTTTGCCCAAAGCTTGGAAATACCTACTCAGAGGCCTACAGAAAGTTTTCAAAAAGTTTTCATCATTCTCAACACCATCAAGAAGATCTTGTGCAAGTGAAACCCAAGTGTACTTTTGATGTCTGCTGAAAGCAGTTTTGGCACAAACTTGGCAGACATGTATCTCGTACCCAAGTCTTCAGTGATAATGAATTGAACTGAAACATAACTAATCTGCACATCCTCTGATCACTTATGGATGGTGATTCAACGATTTCCCACTCACAGCTGCATGCACATCTGCAATGTTTTTCTCAGTTCTGATGGTTGCAGGTCTCCCAGAATGTGTGTCAATATTGTCATTTTTTCGGCCATCATGGAAACGTTTGAACCATTCGCACACTTGTGTGCAGCTCGTACACTCCTCTCCATACACTTTCTGCAACTTTGCGTAGGCCACTGAGTAGGTATCGCCATGACAACTTTCTCTGTCATGGTCAATGTGATGCTCACACACTACACACCTTCCTTCTAAGCACTGCTGTAAACAGCGGAGATGAGCTAGAATGTTAAAACTTAGTGTGCATGCACAGCAGAGCTGAAGGTTAATCTGTGCCAAGTGGCTTTACTCTGTGTGCTTTAGCTTCATTCCTATGGTGATAGTCCGGATACTTATTGATCAGAACTCATATATATTCTTTGTTCTTTTACATATTTCACCCATAAGGCTGTGGTCATGCTGGAGCAATATATATATGTATATGGGTGTATCTAAAAGAAATTTAAAACGACAGAGTGATAAACATGTTAAAAACAAAAACTGACTTAAAAAAGTATAAGTGAAACCTAAAATTAATGATATTTTACATGTATGTTGGACTTTATTAAACTAAAGTCAACTCATATATCAGGAGATTATAATTTGATGACACAACTATATTATGAAATGTAGCAAATTTAGTCATTTAATAAACAGACAAAGCTATTAAATTCACTTCAAATATATTTCATGAACTGTTGAAATTTTTATCACAGAACTCCAAGCTGGTCACTAGCATAGTCCCAGTGCAACACCTTGCAGTGGACCTGTTTCAGTGACCAGGTCATAGTTGTGCAATGAAAATTTTCGTAGCGCATGAAATGAATTTAAAGTGAATTTAATAGCTTTTGTGTGTCTATTAAATGACTAGCTTGGTTCCTTTTTATGATGCAATTGCTTCAGTTTCAACACACAGCTTCTGATCAAGTCACTTGATAGACAACTACGCATTTGAAATACAATACAAAGATAGAGAAAAATCTTAAAATATTAAAAAAATGTAAAGCTACAGCATACCACTCTCCAATTACCATGATGACAGGAAAGTATTTCCTTAAATTAAGCAGGACAGACAGGTATTCAGCTAGTTATCTTCTAAGTCTATCCGCCATGATTGATTGCTAGCCACTAAACATTTTTTATTCTCTTTGTTTATTTCTGTGTTCCTTTCTGTTGAAGAGCGTAGGACTGAAACATAAAACACTTTCTCACTTCCTGAACGTTAAATTAATACATCTGTTTGTTGCTTACATATATATACATAGATATATACACATATCTATATTTACATATATATATACATATATCTATATACATATAGAATGGGCTGGATGGTCTGACAGGAACTGGCCAGGTAGAAGACTACACCAGGCTACTGTGTCTGTTTCGGCATGGTTTTTACCTAACACCAACCTCGCTGTAGAGTGGACTGAGTGCTTTTTACGTGGCACCAGCAAAATGAGGTCAGTTTTGGCATGGTTTTTATAGCTGGATGCCCTTCCAAATGCCAACTACTTCACAGTGTGGACTGGATGCATTTTATGTGGCATCAGCACTGGCAGGGTCATCAAGTAACTTTTATTATTAATTATTGCAGAATCATTAGTGTGTTGTACCAAATGCTTGGTGACAGGTGTTTCTGGCTCTGTTCTGAGTTCAAATCCCACTGAAGCCAACTTTGCTTTTCATTCTCTCATGGTCAATAAAATAAAATACCAGTCATGTCTGGAAGTTGATTTTATTGATTAAACTCCTCCCCAGAGTTATTTGTTAGCATGTAAATTTTGAACAAAACTTTCATGCAGTCACATTCCCTCTTGATCTTTCTGTTTTTTTTTTTTTTCTTGTTTGTTTTCAAGTCAAATATTGTTTTCTATTGTGTGACAGAGCACCATTCAACTTAGGGCTAGAAACAGCTGTGCCACCACAGACTGTGTGTGTGTGTGTGTGTGTGTGTGTGTGTGTGTGTGTGCGCGCATGCGTACATACATGTGTGGAGGTGGGGATAGGGTCAAATTGGTTGATTGGTGCTCAGGCATAGTATAAGTGTTGATCAGTACAGCATTATAGGTGATTTTTTTATCTTGTGTAATCCAACTATAGTGTAGTAAGGTAGTGGTGGTGGTGGTGGTGGTGGTTAGAGTAAGTTATTCAGGTTGTTGATTGTTGTTATGGTGGTATGACAATGGTAATGATAACTGTAGTGGTAGTAGTGGCTATCATCATGGTTGTCTTGGTGATCAGTGTGGTTGTGACAATGATGTTGGTTGTGGTGGTAGTGGTAGTGGTGGTGGTTGTACTAAATTTCTGTTCTATTACAATTGCCTTTATGGTGTTTGTTGTTACGGTTTTAATAGGACATTTAGTTGTAGATGTTGTGGCTGTAATTATGTGCTGTTCTGATTATCACTTTTGAAATCATAAATGTTTTAATGACAGTATGTAATTAATCTAAGGATCAGGAGTTTAATAAGGATCTAGCTGGATGAAACAGAGTTAACAAAGCTGCCGACGTTGCAACAGACAAGAATCAATAACAAGAGCAGATCGTCCAGTATTGAGTACATCACTTCTCTTACATTGTAGATTACCCCTAATGGAAACAAAAGAGGATGTTGAAGATAATGGAGTGGGTTTTTTATTATCCTTTTTCATTTTGTTTCAAGACTTTGAGGCTTTGTCTAAAAGTGTTCTATCTACCTGTGAAACCTTACCACAATATTTGTCTGGCACGTATCTGGAAGAAAACTAAAACTCGATAAAATCAGTAATCCTTTTCTTCCTCTAGTTCCTCCTCCTCCCTCTTCTTCAATCTGAGTCTTCTTTTCTTTTCTTCCTCTGTTTGTTTTTTTTATCTTTGTTTTCTTCTTTCAGAGCATTCATTTCTCTTAGCCTTCTTTGTCAGAGCCTTTAACTCTTTTACGTTTCTTCGGGCTTAATCTTCAACCATCATAGCAGAGCCTTCAGCTGTCTCTTAACCTTCTCAGACAGAGACTTCAACTTGCTTAGTCCCCATTCTACCGTAGCCATCAACTGCTTTAGCCTTCATATGTTTTATTTGTTTGAGTTTTCTGTTATTCCTCTTTTTCTGTCCTGAGATTTTTCTTCTTTCTATTTTCTTCTTGATCAATTTACTCATCGTATTCAATGTTTATCTCAGTATATGAAGCCTAGCCAGCCTTTCGAAGGTAGATGTCCCTTGAGTTACAGTTGATTATGAATTTAGGGAGTTTGGTCCTACGGTAAGGTAAACGTACAAAACATGACCTCACTCAACAAAATCCTGAAAATCCTCAATCATTTGCTGAGATGGTCTGCCCGTGGAACCTCTCTATGTAACCATCACACATAAGAATAATTTTTGAATCCTCTTTAACATGGTGACATAGTGCTACTAATAATAGCTGCCATACTCTGCTCTCTCTATCCAGAGGCCATGCTTTGTGTTTTCCTTTTTTCCTAGAACTAAAGTCAATCCTTGTATATCTATTCCTTAATGTCTCCTCCAGTGTTGGTGCTATTAAAATAAGTACAAGTGACATAGTGTGTCACTTGTACTTTAACCCAATTCAAACCCTGACTGAGCAGGCCTAAGATCAAAAGCAGTCTAGCTATGACCCATCCTATGATATTAGTAATGTTGCTGTAGTAGTCGAAATAGTTTTTTAATAATTGTATTAATACATCCACTGGAGTGTTACATGTAGCCTTCATTTCCACTACACCAATGTAGCACCAGCACCACTACTGTTGATATTTCAACACCACAACTACAACTACCACTACATCATTGTCAGCTTTATCATATTACTACTGCTACCATTTTGACACCACCTCTAGAGAACTGCCACCACTACTATTATTACTTCTGTCATTTCAACACTACTACTGCCATGACTTCTACTGTCATTTTAACATCCCCACTTCAGCCTCCATTATCATCAGTACAATCACCATTATAAGGCCACATCTGCATTCGCCATCACTAAAGCACCAACATTGTGCCTATTACAATATCACCACTACCTCTGTAACCATCATTAACCTATTTTATTATTACTACCTATACAAACTGACAAGGGTTTGATGACTTGATTTAGAAGAGAGAGTCATGAAATATTATACCTACAGCATAATCTATGACAATGAGGGATATAAACTCACGACTCTTCTATGACAGCTGTCAACACCTTAACCATTCGTCTATTTTGACGCCATCTTTTCTTCATTATTGTTGTCACATAATTGCTGCTTTCCTTGTAGTGTCATGTATCTACTGTTTTTTCGTTGTAGACCTAAGTATTTTTTTTTTGTTGTTGAAAATATTTTCAGGATTTTGTTGAGCGGACAATCAAGATCAGCCAATCGTTAAAAAGTGAGAAAGGATTTGGGTTTTTAATTCGGGGTGGTGTGGATCAAAACACTCCAGTTGTTGTACATCGGATTGAGTTGGGTAAGTTGTTGACTGTTGGATCCCCCTTGGTCATTACTGTTGTTTAACTCCAAGTCCGTCCCCTATCAAGTGGACCCATGATCAAAAGTATTCCAATCACGACCATCCCATCTTTTTTCAGACATTGTAAACTCCTGACTACATTATCCAATGTATTCTTTTAATTCTTTACTTCCCAGTGTACTTTCTCTGTAATAAATCCTTTTAGAAATTAGAGATTTTGATGAAATGCCATTGTGCAGTTTAAAAATCATAAAAATATAACTATTGCATGAACTTGGATAAAACTTGGAGATAGGATGTAATGATAATTAGTGTACTTAGTAAATGTGGTTTTTACCTGTTGTCATGTCACAATCACAGTCACTTGCCCAAATAGGTTGAATACAAGTAAGTTGATTACAGATAGCATGTTCATTCATATTGACGATTGGACATTAATTTTCTGTCTCAGTGCTGAATTTGTGTCCCAGTAGTCTCTGTAACTTGGAAGATCCACAACTCTCATGAGAAAAGCATTCCAGGAGATGCTTTTATCTCCTCCATTGATGTAACAAAAATGGTGTTGCTCTGTTGACATGGTCTTTTCACTCATCCTGACAAACACTTCCTTTAGGAAAGAGTTGAAAAAAATACTCAATGAGCTTTGTTTCTAAGTTCAAGGGGTTTGTAGGGCCTACATTACTAATGAAAGCATTGATGCAATGGTTAACAATTTGATCACTCTATTCCTGTTCAGAATCAACTTTGTCGTATCTGCTCAAATTCAGGTATAAATTCCATTCAGAATAACTTAGATCAGAAAATGTGAACAAATGGCATTGATATATCTCTTTATCTTCTCAAATTCAAGTTCTCTTTCTCTAATTAAATCATTAATAATATCACTGGATTTTAACTTGCCACATGATGTATCCCACCATGATGCTTGAAAATTGAAGAAAGAAACAATATGAAGAGATTTGTTAAATGAAAACCCCAAAACAAATACAAACTAAGAAGCCAGAGATAGATATGGCTTGCGAACCATATACAGAGGCAGAGTTAGTAATGAGCTCATTAACAAATTTAGTATTCAGGTTGGGACCCATCAGTACTCAGTTTTCAGTCCTCTCCTATTCATCACCATCTTCCAGGCCATGACTCACAATTTAAGACTTGTTGTCCAAGGCTAGTTTGAATCTAAAACCTGGATGTGGTCAGTTTAAATGCTAAAGGGTTAAGGGTACAAGGTTAGTGGAATAGCCTTACAGTGATATGTAGTCCTATTGATTGACTGATTGGAGTACTCATTGAAACCAATGTGAGATTCATCATGTATATATAGTTGTCAAAATATTAGCACTGATTATTTGTAATGATTAACAATTATTTCCATGTCTAACTGTAGGAAGTGCAGCAGATATATGTGAGCTTCGACCAAGGGATAGGATTGTTAGTATCAATAGAGAAGACATTCAACAGCATACACAACAGAAGGTACAGCAGATCATTGATAAAGCGAATCAGCATGGGCAAATTGAGTTACGCGTCCGACGATATCTCAGAGGAGGTAATAAATTTCTCTATTTTATATTTTGTGTGTGTATAAGTTTATAGGTAATGGGATTAATTGTGAAGTCACATGGCTCAGTGGTTAGAGCTCTGGGCTCAAAATTATGAGGTAGTGAGTTTGATTCTCAGACCAGGCTGTGTGTTGTGTTATTGAATTGCACGGACTTCTTTATTTATTTGCCAACACAGAACATCACTTGTTTCTTTGAAATCTGTTATTTCAATTTTCTTCTATTAAAACTTTGTTAAGCAAATACTACTCCGATTTTTATATTTTACTTTTGTTCTTCCAATAGCAACATACAACGAAGAGGAGCAAAATAACATTAGTGATAAAGATGTGGTAGTAGCAAAGCCCATCCTTACTGTAAACAGTTCCCAGTCAGATCCTGTTGTTGAACCAGAGGTAATAAAAGAAACGAAAAAACGTGTATGTACTGTTTTGATGGTTTTGTGTTTTACTTCCATTTTCTCTTAAATTTTCATTTACATTCTTATAAACGTGTATATATACAAATATGCACATATATGCACATATCTCTAAAATGCCAACATTGTTGGATTGAAACTGAAACCATGTTATTTGGGAAGCAAACTTCATTCAGAAGAAATGCATAAATATGTTCTTACTTGCAGGCTAACTATGCAACACCTATAACACGATTGACAAAAACTGAACTTCACAGAACTGAGCTTTCACCAGAGAAAAAAGAGGAGTTTCATGCGGATATTAGATCATCTCCATTGAAAAGTTCATCAGAAGGTAAGCAGTCAAACTCAGTGCCAAGTCCAACTCCAAACATGCAGACAAAAGCAGGTTTGTAAATAATATATCAGTCGTAATATTCAGATTTGATTGGTTAGTTTTTATCTCTCTCTCTCTCTCTCTCTCTCTCTTTCTCTCTCTCTCTCTCTCTCTCTCTCTCTCTCTCTCATTTACATTGTGAAGTCAATTATTTTTTTAACAGTGATACTCAAAGTACACAAAGCTACAAATAATAGCATGTAAAAAAGTTGTGTTAAATGACCTTATGAATAGAAAAATATTCAGAAGCTGTCCATGGGTTGCGAACCTGCATGGCAATCCAAAGGTTTTTTAACCTATTACTCTACATGCTATTATTTATAGTTTTTTGAGTTTCACTATTAAAAAAAAACAATTTACATCTCTATTCCTCATTTATGTGTGTGCATGCACGTGCTCACAAATGGTGTGTGTGTGTGTGTACATGAGTGCATAAAAAGGATAAAGCTCCTTTCCAAATCATATAAACTCATAAGGCCAGTTTCCTAGGCTCTGTGGCATATAATTTCCCTACCAGGCTCCAATCTGATTTGGCAGAGTTTCTACAGCTGGATGCCCTTCCTAACGCCAACCACTCAGAGAGTGTAGTGGGTGCTTTTACATGCCACCGGCACAAAGGCCAGTCAGGCGGTACTGGCAATGGCCATGCTCAAAATGGTGTATTTTATGTGCCACCTGCACAGGAGCCAATATCAGCATGAAACTCCTCTTTTTTCTCTAGCGAAAAGTTGGTGCTAAGCTGTATTGGTTTTCAAGGAAAAACCTTTCCTTGGACAAAGCTGGTGGTGCAGAGAGAAGAAAGACTGATTAACATGTGTAAACTGCAGGTCGTCTCTAAAAGAACCTTGTCCAGGCCTGGCTTATAAGTGCAGATAAATGGTCAATCTTGATCAACCTGACCTTTGATCAAATGTATTCTAGTAATATCCATCCCATCTCTTAAGGACTACATTATCTAATTTTTTCCTTATTTAAAACGGTTGGTTTTGACCCAAGGAAGATTTGACTGCTATGTCTAGAATGTTGATTGACCATGTAGTAGCAATAGTTACAGCAGCGGCAATGGTTTTCTTGACATATAGTGAGGTTATTTGTGTGCACTACACTATCACTTAGAGTAAGGTTATTTATCTAGACCAGTGGTTCCAAAAGCGGGTGATACTGCCCCTCTTCCCCACTGGGGGGTGGGACAGCAGTGGAAAGATCCAGGAAGTGTTGAAGAAAAGTGGAACGATAAAGGGGTGGCCAGGTAGTGGGCTGATGGATGTAAAAACAACAAAATAATGGGATAATTAGGTTAAGGTTTATTTGTGAAATATAGTTGTTTTGAATGTGCTGCAGAAAGTAGTCTATTTTTGTGGCAGTGAGTGCGAGAGGACACTAGAAATGTAGCCTGGGTATCAAGTGGGTGGCAGTCCAAAAAAAGTTTCAAGACCACTGATCTTGACAATATACTATCTCTGTTATGGTAAGGTTATCTGCATGAAGAATACTATCACTTATAAGAAGCCTATTTAACAAGACGTATGCTATATCTCTTATAATAAAGTTCTTTGTTTCTTTTTGTTCTCAGATTTAGACAACAATAATAATGAATCGATCAGTGTAATGAAAACGACAGTCACCCAGTCCCCGCCATTGATTAATCTTGAAATCTCTGAGGCAGAAACATCAAACCTTCCAAAAGCAACCCACCAACCCCATCAAAGAAGTGCCAGTTCAGATTCTGCTATGGCAGCTTCTTCATTATCTTCATCACCATTGTCATCATCGTCATCAACATCGATCCAACCTCCTGCTCTCCTAAGACGCTGGCAGAATTCGAAAACGAAAAACCAACAGCCATCAAGTTCAGACATGTCCATCTCTCCTAAGAGTGATGACACCAACTTTGAGACTGAGCTAAAGACAGAAGCGACTCTGAATTCCACTTTTCCTCCTCGACATTCTGTCAATTTGGAGACACCACCCTTGATACAAACAAGGAAAAGATCAGATAGTTGTGACCAGTTGTTATTCCAGGTGAGAGATATCCGTAGCTATGCAAGGAAAAAGGAAAATACCAGCAGAACTGCAACTTTTTTGCCAAAATTAGATAACCAGGTATGAAATTTTTGTTGTTGCTGTTAATGTTATTGTCCATTGTTGTTAGTTACAACTAGGTTCATTGCTTTAAAATAGGGGCACAAAACTTCAAAATAGTGATACAGTGGACTTGTTTATACAAGAAAATTTAAAATTTAAAGTAAAAACAACTTAACCAAGAGCACTCAGGGAGCACAAACCTCCGTCAAGGCAACATCAATGTCCTCCCAACGATTAGGTAGAGATGATTTTTAAAATGAGAATATCTGAAATAAACTCGACTGCTCTCACAAACGAGAATACTAAAAATGAACCTGACCGCTCTCAAAAATTATGTTATAAAAAACGGAAAAATGATCCAGAATCCTTGTCAGGTACCAGATTGATCCTAAAATCTAATCAGTTTGTGCCAATCATGAGGCCAAACATCCCTGTAAGTTTCATCTGAATCCATCCAGTGATTCTTGAGATATCTTGTCCCTGGACAGACAAACAAACATGACTGAAAACAATACATCCGCCTTTGCTAAGGCGAAGGTAATAAAAATTTTCCAGGAAGAAAATATAAAATGCTATAAGATATAATTAATTATTTCTACTCTAGGCACAAGGCCTTAGAAATTTTGGCAAGAAGAGGGCTAGTTGATTATATCAGCCCCAGTGCGTAACTGGTACTTATTTCATTGACCCCAAAGGGATGAAAGGCAAAGTCGACTTCAGCAGAATTTGAACACAGAATGTAGCGGCAGATAAAATACCGCCAAGCATTTCATCTGGCGTGCTAACGATTCTGCCAGCTTGCTGCCATGCTATATATAAGATATAATTAATTAAATATACATGCTTGTTTATATATATATATATATATATATATATATACATACACATTCATTCATACACACACACGCACACACAAGTGGACAAATGAAAGAAAGTGGTACCCAACGCTCTCTTCAACATTTATATAATTTCAATATATGTAGTTCCTACTCAAAATTTGGTAGGAATTACATATATTTTAGTAAGTTGTCTCAGCTCTAAGCAACTTAAAGTTCCCTAGGCTCATAGAATGAACTTAACTCATCATGCTGACAATCCAACGTAGCATCACCAAATTTTAATACAGCACCATCAAATCAGGTTACACTTATGGAAAGGCTGTTGCCACTGTAGTGGTTATTTCTACATTAACTGATGACAGCATCCCACTCTGTCGTGTGTATCAGCCAATGGAGTGAAGTGATGTCTCTAAATAAACCATACCACAGTTTCCAGACATTGCAGTGAGAACTACCTACCTACATCTTGTCTGTCAACATGGACCTAAGAACAAAGAGAATAGTTGATTTTGTTTCCAAACCAATAACATGTGCCCTGAGTTCATCTATAGGGTCTAATATCTGAAAGCTATCTTGAATTTGTCTTGTATCCTGTTACTCTATCTCTAGACGCCTGACAAGTTAGGTTTGCCCTATGAGCCTACAAGACTTTAAGTTACAAGGAACTGAGCCAAACTGTTATTAAATTTTACACACACACACACACACACACACACACACACACACACACATGGGAGAGGAAAACCCAAGAAGACATGGGATGAATTACTGAAGGACAATCTCAGAACACTTGACCTTACTGAAGAGATGACAAGAATCGAAATATCTGGTGCCTTGCTGTACCCATCTGTACTCAAGAATACCCATCCTCCACAGCAGAAATGTTGATGCTGCTCCACCTGGTGAAGAGGATTGGCTTGCCAGTGGCATGAGTGCTTTTAAATTCCAGCACAGGAGCTATTACATGTAAAAAGCACCTGGCACACTCTGTAATGTGGTTGTCATTAGGAAGAGCATCCAACCATAGAAGCCAAGCCAAAATGGACTGGAACCTGGTGCAGCTCTCAACCTTGCCAGCTCTGATCAAACTGTCCAACCCATGCTAGCATGGAAAACAGATGTTAAAGGATGATGATTTTGACTGTATGTGTGTCTGTGCATGCGCGTGCGTATGCATGAGAGAGAGTGATTGAAATTGTCATCATTTTACATCCACTTTCCATGTTGGAATGACTTAGATGGGTCATCACAGTCTGTTGGTTCTTATTCAAAGTTACTGCCCTCGCTTATGTTATATTTTTTAACAGGGTTTCTATAGCTGGATGCTCTTCATGACACAAACTATTTACAGAGTGTACTGGTTACATTTTATTGTGGCGCCAACACCAGAGAGGTTGTCATGTCCTTGACAAAATTCAAGGGTGCTCATGATCTCACATCTCTGCTCACTTGCCAGCTACTTTTGGCCTTTTTAAGAGTCTTTAAGATTAGTGGATAAAGGGAAGAAGTTTCCTCCAGACCAGGTCAGGTGGTAGAGTAAAAAAAAATGGGTGATAGGTTAAATCTATCATCTAAAAGTATACTAATGTTGTTAATATCTCATGGGAAGTTTAGTTTATAACATGGAAAACTTTCTCATTTACACAAACAATCTCTCTAGGTACGATTGCAAACAACTATTGCCAAAGACCAACCAGTCACAGAGAACCTCATAGAGAAAGCTGAGAAGAACACTGATAATTTTTCGGCACCATTAAAGATCCAGATTCCCCCACAGACACCAGTTTCGACTTCACATTTGCAGATTGACCCTAAAAACCAAATGCCACAAGCAACAATGTATAACAAAGGGTAAGACATAAATTTGACTACATCTCCAATTCTGCTGCATACTCCAATCCTTTCCTCTTCTCTGATCTCTTCTGATTTATCATCATCATTATTATCATTTTAACACACACAGACACACACACACACTTACACTCACAATGGACTTGTTTCAGTTTCTGTCTACGAGATCCACTCACAAGATTTTGTTTGGCCCAGAGCTTTAGTGGAAAACACTTGCCCAAGGTGCTACGCAGGGGAACTGAACCTGAAATCATGTGGTTGGGAAGCAAACTGCTTAATTACACCCATGCCTGCACTTCACTGTTGTCTTTTTTGTTGTTGTTTTTCATTTTGGTTTGTTTTAGTACATATTTCATCCTCCTCCCCATCATTAATCAGTAATGTTCTGCAGATGAAAATATCTATGTATTGTGAAGAGAAGAGAACTCTTTATGTATGAAAATCTTTACTCAGAAAGTTCCCTTTTTTTCCCTCTTTTTTTATATAATGGTTTGCCTATGTAGATATGTTCACTTGTTAACTACATGGTTTTGAGTTCTATCTCACTGCGCATCACACTGGATACTTTGATACCAACCAGTGGCTTGTGAGTGG
Organism: Octopus bimaculoides; assembly: GCF_001194135.2. Lineage (NCBI taxonomy): Eukaryota > Metazoa > Mollusca > Cephalopoda > Octopoda > Octopodidae > Octopus > Octopus bimaculoides. The sequence continues at coordinate 17,537,920 of NC_068991.1, read as the reverse complement.
TAGAATTGGAAGGCAGACCATGTAGCCTGCCATGCGAATGTATATATGTATGTGTGTTTGTGTGTAATATATGGTGTATATGTCTGTGTATGTATGTGTTTGTATGCATATGTGTTATCATATGTTTTATGTGACTGTTGTTATCAAGACTGATTACTCTGGTGTTTTGAAGACTAGTGGTATAAAAATCCCTTTCTTGAAAAAGAGGTACAGGTTGGTGACAGGAAAAGTATCCAACCATAAAATGCTACTTCAAAAGCATCCCCTGTCCCAAACCCATGTAATCAATGAAAAAACGGTTGTAAAAATGAATGCATGAAGTGCACTACCCTTATCATTTTGTTTTAATTTATGTAGTTGTTTGTGTGTCCATCTCTTAATTCCTTTGAGCCTGCAAGTAAGCTTTGGTGGGCGCAGTTTCATTTGACTACATTCCTAGAAGACACAAAAACAGGTGGCGACATTGTTTTGTGTTGATGGTTTGTAGAATTGGCAGAAACATTGTTATTTTCAATCATTAACAAAAAAAAACAAAAACTGTGCAGCTGCCCACTTTTGTTTCTTCTAGGATTATTAGTCAAATGAAACTGCTCATTAAGTGTACTTGTAGGTTCAAAAAGTTAAGAAAACCGTGTCTTGACCACAGATAATGCTAGTAAAAAACATGAACCACCGAATTCCTAATTTATCCTTTTAATAACTGTTGTATTTCCTTCGGAAGACTCGCAGAGATAACACAAAGAGTTATACAAATTTAATTATTACATTTATTATTCAATTATATACAAAGAACGCACTCACCCAATGTTCATTATGAATAAACAAAAGTCATGTCCACCATACATATATCAATGACATTTTACTATGACAGTCACACAAGACAACAACAATGAAACAATGAACTCAGACGAACCACAGTGACACACGGAATGTCAGACGAATTACATATCTAACAGTCC
>NC_068991.1:17534751-17536951 GCF_001194135.2 Octopus bimaculoides | reverse complement strand
AACTCAGACGAACCACAGTGACACACGGAATGTCAGACGAATTACATATCTAACAGTCCATATAGCAATAACCCTTACTCAATCACTCATTTTCTTACTTTCATAGAAGCAATCTCCCGGAATATAATTTCAATGTGGAACTAACATATGGAGAGAAAGTGGCTGACAGAAGTTCAGATGACGAAGGTGAGAACTGTTTCTCATTCTTTCTTGTTATATGTAATGCTGAAAATTTTAGGAGAAAATTTATGATATATTATTCTTATTTGTTTTTAATTATTAATTTCTAACATGGATACTAGGCTTCCAAGTTCTTTTTTTAAACATTATTAATGAGTATTTTAAATGTTTCTATGTAGCAGATAAGTGGAAGAGTCATTAGAGTGGTGGACAAAAAAACCTCATGGCATTTGTTCTGACTTTCTGCGAGATGAATCCAAATCCCACTGAGGGTCTGGACTTTCAAAGGTTTTGTTCATGGTTGATTAAAAAAAGACAGCAGTCTAACATTAGTGTGTTAGACAGAATACCTTATGGTATTTCTTCCAACTTTGTATGATGGGAGATCAAATCTCACTGAGGTCAACTTTATCTTTCATCCTTTTGGGAGTGATAAAAAGTGTAGCAATCCAAATGGGGATTGCAGAATTGTTAGAGAAATCAAAGCAGATACTACAAGATGCCTTGTAGTATTATTTGATTCTTCGTGTTCAGACAGCAACACCAGTGTCGAGTTCTCTCATCTTTAAGGTAATGACTTTTCCCTTTGACAACATTGGTGGCATGAAGAGAGGAGACTTGCATATGCATGGGCAACTACCAGTCCCACACACAAAAATATAAAAGAAAATGTTGCCCAACCTTGTGAATATAGGTGGCTATACATGGTCAACCCTGGTCGACACAAGCTTTGACTGATTTAATTTGTAGCCATTTTATGTCTAAAATTTGTTTTTGATGTCAGTTTAGTGGGTATGAAATGTATTTCTAAGTATAAAAGAATAACAGAAGCAAGACAGAGTTGTCTACTCTTAGTTCAATGCCCTTGTCTCTCCAGAAGCAAAGCCTCAGTGATTGCACAGACTGATACAGAATTAAACTACTTCTTCTTCAACTTCAGCTTTTGCCTGCATTATTCTGTAGCTGTCTCTCTTCAATAGTTTCAGTTGCCAATTTCATTTACAAGGAATTGGTCAACCTGAGGCTATAGTAGATGCACAGTGCCATGCAGTGAAATAGAACCTGTAATCACATGGTTATAAGGAAAGCTTCATATCTACACAGACATACCTGCATCTTTCTGTCTGTATGTATGTATAAGCAAATAAAGAGGAATGCTAAATAAATTCAAGAATACTATTTACTACAGTTTCTAGTTTCATCTTCTGAATCTCCCTTTCACCGTTTTTTTTCTGTCTGTCTCTCCCTCTCCTTTACACTCTCTCTCTCTCTTGTTGCTCACATGTGACCATCGTCCATCTTTCTTTTCCTTATGTAATGATCTTTCTTTTCCTTCACGGCTATCATAGAGACTGCACATATCCCATCTGTCTCTTCTATCTTTCCTCTTGTCAAAGAGAATATTTCTTCAGCGTTTGCTATTTTATCTTTGTCTGGTCTAATGACTCTCCATGTTTGTTTTCGTTTGGTTTCCTTGTATGTCTCCACTGTCCTGTTTTTGTTACCAACTTTGATCCTCTGCAAAATTTTATTTTGGTTTGCGGGAGCAACTGCTCTTCGAAGACTCATATTGCTGTTCAATGCTTGAAATGAGGAGTAGATGGACAGCTGACAACTGATGAAGGGTCGTTCTTTATGTTACTTGTCCTGTTTTCTATTCGTTTCTTTCGTTGTTTATGTATTCAACTCTTTTGTTTTTGTATTTCATGTTGTTTACTGTTTGTGGCATCCTGCACCCATATATGCCTTTATATATATATATATATATATATATATATAAGCAATGTTAATTCTCTAAATGAAGTATTAACAGTAACTGCACGATAAAGTGTAGTATATTGCCACTTAAGTGTGGCTGACCCCTAGGGGTGGATGTTACTGTTGCTTTTAGCCCCAGGAGGACATCTCCTCCAGCTGGTTTATCGACACACGACTGTGTCCTGTTTGCCAAGGGAAGTTATCCCTCTCACCACGATCTGCAGCACGAACGGATCTGGATTTCAGGGTTATTGCTAAAAGC
>NC_068991.1:17526879-17534412 GCF_001194135.2 Octopus bimaculoides | reverse complement strand
CAGGACACAGTCGTGTGTCGATAAGCCAGCTGGAGGAGATGTCCTCCTGGGGCTAAAAGCAACAGTAACATCCACCCCTAGGGGTCAGCCACACTTAAGTGGCAATATACTACACTTTATATATATATATATATATATATGTTGGATTGTTAGGAAAATGAAAATCTTTTGATGTTATTTATTCTCCATTACACATGTTTCATTTGCTAATAAGAATGACAATGATTTACATGTTAGATAAGACATGTAAAGAATTTCCTATTAGAAACTTTTCAGATAAAGAATAATTATAACATTCTTTATATAGGAAATTTTTTACATGTCTATCTAACTCGTAAATCTTTGTGATTCCTATTAGCAAATGAAACATATGTAATAGAGAATAAATTACCAAAAGTTTCCATTTTCCTATTTTATTATATAGTGTGTGCATATATGTATATGACAAGCATGTTAATGTTTTTTCTCTGATGTCATTTGTCAGGTAAAAGCTACAGTAGTTTGATGAACAACAGCAGCCAGCTTCTAACTTCCCCTTCCAGAGATGGAGAAGAGGATGAAGAAGAAGAGGATGAAGCCACAAAGGAGCAGAGGAGGATAGAAGAGCGTGAGCAAGCTGCATTGGATGCACAGAAACGCCTGTTTGAGGAGCAGCGCATGATCGCACAGGAGCGGCAACTGATTGAGGAGGAGAAAAAGAAGCGACTCCAGGAGCAGCAACAGCGTAAAGAAGCCGAAGAGAAAAGACGACTCCAGGAGAAGGAGATGCTACTGCAGCACGAGAAGGTAAGATATTCTATTACTTCATTATCCCACCTTCGTCCATGCTCACTACCATTATTATCAAAAAGCGGCTGGGCAAAGTAACGCTACATGCCTCTCTGTAGTCACTTGACCAGTTAGAAACTGCAGCCAAATCTCCACTAAATCATACACTACTATCGTCATCATCATCATCATCATCATCATCATTTTAACATGTATTTGTTGAGGCAAATTTTGTATGGCCAGGTATTCTTCCTATCACAAACACTCACCTGTTTCTAAGTAAAATAATATTTCCTCTGTTTCTTTGAACAATGAACAGTACAGCGACTGGACATGTTTGCGTGGACAATTGCATATGAAAGACAACTGTTTATATGACTTTGGGATTTGTTTGTCATCCGCATGTGATGACAAGATAAGATACGAACTGACAAACATTGATGCATACACACACACACACATATGTAAACCTACATATTAGGAATATAAACATTGGTGAATTTAACTATTTCTCTGTCGATTGATAAGAATGATGAAGAGCCTTAATTGTTTCTCTAGCCTTACTGAACTCTCATCAGAGGTGTCTGCATCATATGATCAATCCTAGATAAATAAGCAGCTAATCTGTTTATATACTCAACAAATCAAGTAGCTACATAGAACTGGAGCTACTAATTCACATACCATAAGTGTTTAACCCTTTATTTAAAACACACATACACATACACACACCTGATGGACTTCTATCAGTGTCATCATCTTCATCATTAATTAATGCCTATTTTCCATGAACTTGATAAAGACAGACGTACTGTTGAATTATCGTTCAACTAATAAAATATCTTACAATCAAATCGCACTCTTCGTCTTCATAATAATAATAATAATAATAATAATTAAAATAATGAGCTTACTGTATTCAGTGTTCCGGTGTACTACAGCTTATGTGTGTGTTGGCACTCCGTCGCTTACGACGACGAGGGTTCCAGTTGATCCAATCAACGGAACAGCCTGCTCGTGAAATTAACGTGCAAGTGGCTGAGCACTCCACAGACATGTGTACTTTTAGCGTAGTTCTCGGGGATATTCAGCGTGACACAGTGTGACAAGGCTGACCCTTTGAATTACAGGCACAACAGAAACAGGAAATAAGAGGGAGAGAAAGTTGTGGTGAAAGAGTACAGCAGTGTTCGCCACCATCCCCTGCCAGAGCCTTGGGGAGCTTTTAGGTGTTTTCGCTCAATAAACATTCACAATGCCTGGTCTGGGAATCGAAACCGCGATCCTATGACCGCGAGTTCGCTGCCCTAACCACTGGGCCATTGCGCCTCCACAGTTTATCAGAAAAGGTTAAAAAGTGGGACAGAGAGCAGAGATATAAGTCAAATAAAGAAAGACAGCAATGAAAGCTAGAAGTACATGCACAATACAGAGAATGTGCACGTCCCTATATATATCTAGGGTGATGGTGGGTGATTGATGAGAGTAATTGTGCTCATGGTTGGTGTAGCAATGGTATTTGAAGTAATGTGAGGAAGTTTGTCTATTATGTGCATGCATGTAGTATTTTTCTTGGGTAAGAGGTAGATGGTGCACTCAGTTCTACACCTCTCTGAACTATCAATTACTTGCAGGAACAATTGGATAAAGAGAAGCAAAGAATAGCAGAGGAAAAACAGAGAGTGGAGGAAGACCGACGGATGGTGCAGGAACAACAACAGCAGTTAGAACAAGCAAAGAAGATGATGCATCGGGCTTCTTTGTCTGGCACTATTGAGAAAGCAATCCAACAACCATCTTTCTCTGCTCAACCTCAGCATTCAGACTCTTCAAGGACAATGCAACCACTTTCTACTTCTTTGTCTCGTCTTTCTTTGACGTCAAATTCGAAATATGTTGCACCACGGCCCAGAGCATCTTCTGGTAATTTTTCTTTTGATCTATCTTTTGGTCATTTTCCCCATGCTAGAATAAAAATGAAACATTCTTTTTTTTTCCTGAAAATTTGGGTAAAACATTAAGTGTTAAACTGATTAATAGATCATCATCATCATCATCATCATCATCGTCATTTAACATCCGCTTTCCATGCTAGCATGGGTTAGACGATTTGACTGAGGACTGGTGAAACTAGATGGCTGCACCAGGCTCCAGTCTGATTTGGCAGAGTTTCTGCAGCTGGATGCCCTTCCTAACGCCAACCACTCCGAGAGTGTAGTGGGTGCTTTTACGTGCCTCTGGTACGAAGGCCAATCAGGCAGTACTGGCAACAGCCACGCTCAAAATGGTGTATTTTACGTGCCACCTGCACAGGAGCCAGTTTGGCGGGACTGGCAACGATCTTGCTCGAATGTCTTTACACGTGCCATCTGGCACAAGTGCTAGGAAGGCGATGCTGGGCACAGGTGCCATTGATGTGTTTGTTAAAAAAAAACAAGAAACAAAAGAGCATGAAAAATAGCATGGCCATCACTTGATAGTATATGTCATGCTTTGGCTGATTGTTTTTTTAGGTGCCTAAGTAGTCAAAAGCTGACATTGATACCATGCATTATGCAATCTTGTTCAGTTGTGTAGTATTTGCGGGTTTGTAATACTTGGCCCTCTTACCCTTAACCCAAGTGAACATTGGGGATATGAAAGATTTAAGGAGAGAGAGAGAACTACACCTGTGCTTGGCTGGTGTTCATGTTCAATTGAGTAGACTGAAGCAACATGAAATGAAGTGTCTTGCACAAATATATTATATGCTACCTGATTCAGAAATCAAACCCACGATCTTATGATCATGCAGTCAGTACCCTAACCACTAAGCTCACACCTTTATTTAAAGTTTTACTAGATTAATCATTTTATTTCACTTATTCTAGTTTATTTGTATTTTAGTTCTCTTCAGCTACTAATATAAATAATTAATTGATCAAGGAGAGCGCGTCTCTTACTAAGACTATGGAGAGGCTTTATCACAGGGCTGTACTGCGATCTTTGTTGATTTAATCTCCATTTATCCATGCTAGCATGGATTTAGATAGTGAATTCTTTGAGGCAGATTTTATGGCTGGATGCACTCATCATAGTGACTGATCATGATTTCGACAAAGCATGTCAGCATTACCATTGTTTCACTAAACCAGTGATAAACATGATTTATTAGCATTCATACACATTCACATGCATTTGTATGCACACACACACACACACCCAAATTCCCTCACAAGGCATTGATTAGCTTGAGGCTAGAGTACAAGGCATTCAATCAAGGTACCATGCAGTGAGACTGAACCTCTTATATTTGATATTGTAAATCAGTATAAGTTCTTTGTGACATTTACTCCTTTCTTCATTTTAACACATTTTTTTCTTTTTTTCTAGATGTTCCCCTCAAATCAAGCCCTGTTCAAATAAGCCCACAGAAAAAACTGATTCTGTTCACTAAAATGGAAAGTGCTGTTTCACGTTTCTCCAAGAATGAGCCTGACCCAAAGGAGAGTCAGCGACTTACTCGAGAAGATTTGCTAGCAATGAATCGCAAACCTACTCCATTGCAAGAAAAGCCTGAATTCAACTCTAACCTCCCCCATCACGTTTCACCAATTAAGCGCGAGCCACCAAGTAAAACTGAACTTCATTCTCTAAATGCTGTTCCAAAAGCTCGGCACAGAGATCCAAAAGAATGGATAGCTCCAGAAAATTCTGATGCTGGTCGGAAGCCTGCTCCTTGGTTAGCGGACCGAAAACCTGAGTTCTCTCCATCGTTCTCCTCTTATTCTACATCTCCTTCCTCTTCTTCTGTATCCAAAGAATATTCTCAAGCTTCCCAACTCCGAAGTTCCTATCCTGTGGACAATGTTCCAAAATATAATAATGGTGGACTTCGGCAAGAAGGCCTTCCAAAACAGAGCCAAGTGGGGTCACAATCTCACTGGATGGCTGAAAAGTCTGAGCAACGTAGACTATCAGATCATTGGACGGAAGGAAAGGAAGAGCTTTGGAAAGGTCCTAGTGAGAATAGGGCTGTGAGACCTGCAGGTGACAGATCGAGCTATTCACAGCGAGATCTCTCAGTTTCCAGAGTGGGGATAAAACCATATGTTTACAAACAAGCATCTAAGTTTTCCCCAGTAACCCCTGCTATCAACCAGTCAACTGAAAACGCCTTGAAATCCACCAACTATCGTCATTCATATGCCTCATATGAGGACTCTGCCAGGCCATACGATGGACTCTCCCATGGCTACTCCAGCTCGAACATCTCCACTGCTGGTTCTTATTCCCAACACACTTCAAATCCATATGGAAGCATGTACACAAAGAACAATAACTCAGCTCGACCATTTCAAGGCCAGGGTGGAATAACTGGATTCCAGCAAAGAGATAACTCTGCAGCAACCAAGTTACCTAATACTAGATCATTGACATCTCTTAGCAGTGATAAAACAGAACAAGTGTCAGTAACTGGTGTTGAGATATGCTCCCATTGCAATGAGAAGTTAAGTAAGTATCCCTAACACTAACTCTTTGCTCACTTCTCACATGTCAAAGCATGACCAATCCCCAATTTTGAACTTTGTGAGTATTTTGAAGTTAAGTTAGCCATTTTAAACTCGCTATCATCTCCGTCAACTCCAATAGCTTTCTCTTCCATATTTGATATTGTTCCCTCTTTCCTCCTGTCTCTTCCCACTAGAACACTTTAACTTAACTTAAGACCCCCTTCAGTCATGAATGACCATGGGATTGCACCTAGAAAGTTACCCTCTAAGGCAGGGGTTTTCAAACGTTTTGACTTGCGGACCCCTTTATATTTCAGGCTTTACCCTTATAAACGCTTATGAAATTTATACATAAATATTTGCTTAAAATAACATATATTTTTCATTTATTTATTTAACAGTATTTAACAAATAGGTTTATTGCCAATTAAAAAATTTCGATTATAAAACATATATAAAATCAAATTGCCCATAAAAAGTATTTGCTGTCCACGGATCCCCTGTGGTCTGCAGACCACAGTTTGAAAACCCCTGCTCTAAGGCACAAGTCTAGGCAAGGTTGTTTATGGAAGACAAGCAGTCGCCCATGCATACCAGCCTCCCATTCTCCACACCACTGATGTTATCCAAGTGAAGAGCAAAGGCCAATACAGCTTGGCACCAGTGACATCACAACTCATTTCTACGGCTGAGTGAACTGTAGCAACGTGAAATAAAGTGTCTTACCCAAGAACACAACACACAGACTAGCCTGGAATCAAACTTACCAGCTCAAGATTGTGACCCCGATGCTCTAACCACTGAGCCATGTGCTTTCACCCCCAAAACGTTATTGTCACAATTATAAGCAGTTTACCTGCTGGCAAAACCTTTCAAATACATATGCAAGGCAAGTAACTTCCCATGTAGTTCTGTGAAATAGAAATAGCAACCAAATTCCCATTAAATTACACCTTACCTATCTTTAAAAAAAAAAATTAGAATGCGTAGTGGATCCTTTTTTTTGCTAGGTTTGATGGAAAAACAGTTCCTATGGCCCCTCTGCAGACCCTCAGAGCCAGTTGAAATTGATGCCATTATAACATTCCTCTTGACATGAACAAGGAGGGAGTTCTTGAGTGTGGGTGTGTTTGGGTGAGGGGGGAAATTCTTGATATGAAGGACTGAGAAGAGTTATTAGTGGATTGCCTAAGGTAGAGTTGATGCAACAAGAGTGACTAGAGAAGGGGAGGAGAGACAAGCATTGACCTGGTGGCTTGTAGTATATCTTTGTTTTAGATGTCTTTGGAGTCATAAGCATACAAAGACACACTCTTAGCCCTCTCACCTTTGACCCAGCAAAATATTCAGGATGCGACAGCTGGAAGGAAAGTGGACTGTCCCCCAACAGTCATCTGGTACTCATTTTCAGTTGAGTCGACTGGAGCAACAGGCAACATTGTGCCTTGCTCAGGGATACTATGCTACCCTGTCAAGGATTAGAACTTCTGGCTTTATGAGTGTAAGCCCAACACTCTAACCACTAGACCACATGTCTTCACTGGCTAATAGAAAAGGTAAAGAACCTTTTGGTCATGAATGACCCTGGGATTGCACCCAGAATGTTCCCCTCTGAGGCACAAGTCCGGGCAAGGTTGTTTATAGAAGACCAGCAGTTGCCCATGTGTACCAGCCTCTCTTCTCCATGTCACTGATGTTATCCAAGGGAAAAGCCGATACAGCTTGGCACCAGTGACATTGCAACTCATTTCTACAGCTGGATGAACTGGAACAAATGTGAAATAAAATGTCTTGCTCAAGAATACAATACACAGCCCAGTCCAGGAATCAAACTCACTACCTCATGATTATGAGCCTGACCACAGTTTGAAAACCCCTGCACTAGATCATATATCTTCACTGGCTAATATGCTCATGGATATAAAAACATGGTATGGTCATGACTGGAACACTTTTGATCATCAGTCTCCTTGATCAAGGGTAATCTAAGGATAAACAACAGATGTTTGTTGTGAGCCGAGGGTGGTTTTACATGGTCACCTGACTTATGAGAAATAATAACCAAGTCCTCAGGTTATACCCTACCCTCTTAAAAAAGGAAGAGTACATGAGATAATGTGGTTCTACTTTTATTACATCTTAATTAAAAACAGGGTGGTCATGGCTGGAATGAATTTGATCGTAGGCTTGCTCAGTCAGTGCTGACCTGGGGGGGGGGGTTAAACAATCACCACCACTACTACCACCATCACCACCACTACTACCACCATCA
>NC_068991.1:17522547-17525936 GCF_001194135.2 Octopus bimaculoides | reverse complement strand
CCTCTCAAAAATATAACATCTGCTGTAGTCTGATACAAGATCAAATACACATCTACAGGCATAATTGCATACACATACACATGTGTACACACACACACACACACACACACACACACACACACACACACACACACACACACATTTACTTGATTATCAAATTTGTTTGATCATCAAAGATTCGAAAGGGATTATTGCATTTTGTGTCTGTTGGAAGATGATGTCGGGTCAGCCGAGGCTATCTTTTAAATGTGTAAACTAAATAATCCAAAAGTATCGTATTCTTCTGGATTGGTTTTTATTCTTCATAATTCCTGTTATTTTTAATGTGATCTCATTTGGCCTCTCTCCTGATTTTTATCCATTTTACTTGGCTGGAGTGAGTGATACCGTTTTTTCCAAAATATTGTCATTTTTATCTCTGTAGATTCTTATTGGTCATGAGTGGGCTTGTGTATAAACATACATTGCTAATTAATACTGTTAATTAATGTTCCTGAGTGATGTAGATTTACATGTCTTTAACGTTCTCTTTGTGTGTGTGTGTGCATGTGTGCACAGCCATATCCACACATGTATATAATCATATAGATCTACATGTATGTGGACACAAGCACGAGTACACAAACACACTGACACAGTTATGTGTGTGTGTGTGTATGTATGTATATATATATATATATATATATATATATATATATATAGATTATATTCACATAAATACACACTCATATATGCACATATACACACAAGCCTTTGTCAGTATATATTCTCTGTATCTGTTAGTAATATGTATGTATGGGTTTATAAATATGTATGTATTGTGTGTGTGTGTGTGTGTGTGTGTATTCAGATATATAAAGTAAATAGGTTTTGAATCAATTACGTATCACAATTATGCAATTGTACGTTTAATGGTGTTTGTCTTAATGAATCAGCTTTTTAGCACAGTTAAAGTTTGAACTGCACAAGAAATTTATACTTTTCTGCTGAAAAAATATGTGCGTGTATATAAATATATATACATATACATGTATCATATGTCTACACATATAGTTTTGTCTGAAAGTTTTCTTTTTATGAAAGATAATTGGTTTTTAGTGTATTTATTTGAATAGTATAATTTAGTGTGTTTATTTAAATACTATGTCGGGTTAATAATTACTTCAACATTAATTCAGAGATCAGATGATCTGGATCTAGTAGAAAGATCCGGGGAAGAAATATCCATAGTTGAAAATCCATGCAATTCAGCTTGACCAATCAATGATCAATATGAAATGTTCAAGTGTTCAGGACAGAACAGATCTGATATATATGGGGGAAATCAGTATGAACCAATCTTCTCTGATTCTCAGTATAATGTGTTGTGTTATGGTGTATATAGCAGTATGTGGGATCTTATGCTATTTTCTAAATTTTGTATTGATCATGAACTGGTGTGGGCTAATGATCAATTAGTGAGAAGTTCAGTATGATCTTTCAGTTGTTCATTGAATGTCAGTTTTGACATCCGTATGTTACCTGCTTAATGTAAAAATTCACACATGATCCAGTTTTATATAAAGTTCACAAGATTCAATGTGCTATGAGGATCAATGTGATCCATTGTATATAAAAATCAATATGATCGTTGATGAGATTACCAATTATATGATCCAGTCTTGCCTGAAAATATACATGATTCTTTATGAAAATCAATATGATCAATGATTAGTCCTTTCTGTTTGTCATTATAATCCAATGCGATATAAAAATGTTTGTGATGATGTCCATTAATTTTAGTGTTTCCTAGAAAATTCATGTTTGATTATCAAACATGCAGAAACAATTTTTGTACTTTATATCAGTTGGAACATGATATCAGCTGGGGTTGTCTTTTAAAATGTCAAAGCTAAATAATCAAAGAAAATTATATTCTTCTAGATTGTGTTTTAGTCTTCATAATTCTATTGTAATTTTTATCTGATCTCATTTGGTAACCCTCCTGACTTTTTTTTTTCCATCTTACTTGGATCCATTTGATTTCTCTGTTTGGAATATGTGACTGTTTTTCAAAATATCATCATCTATCTCACTGTAGATTATTATTGTCAATCCATGGGATTTATCACCAGTGTATATACATATACATTGTTAATTCATGCTGTTAATTAATACTGCTGAATTCACTTAGCTATTTTTACCAAGATGTGATCAGAGATAATCAAGAAAATACAACTGAATCATACAATCTTTCAGATGTATTCCATACACTTAAAACAAGGAATCTGTGTTCTACTAATTTCAGTCTCAATCAATCTTGAAATAAATGATTGCCAAAAATTCCATTTCAAATATCACTGTTTTGGAAACATCATTTTGTTAAAAATGTACAAGAAAAGAAATTATTTCAGTGTTTGTTTCTGTGTGAGTAATTAATTATCCCAAAGTGCTTCCTTATTTTAATTACATAATCAGTACAGAGTTATTTTAATGTAAAAACTGAATTTTTCTGTGTAGGAATTTCTGTGCTTTCAATTTCTTCAGGTTTCATGTAACCTGTTAAATAAACATTTCCTCATTAGAGTGGTCCCCTTGATATTGCCAGTGATAAAGATTAATTTTCTTGACTTTGGGTCAAGAAGACAGATATTCAGGAGTTTGGCGTGGTAAGGGGGGTTTTTTTCTTTCATTTTTATTAATAAACTCTTTGCTGGTTCTCTCCAGTTAGTTATGACCATGTTGGGCCTCTCTCATCAGACATCTTTTTTTAAGAATTAGGGTTCAATTATATCGAATGGGCTACCAACTGATAACTGTTCACAGGTGTGATCTCACTAGTATTATCACAATAGCAGCCTGGACCGGCACTGTTTTAATTATTGTCTTCATTTTTATAAGTAATCTCAGATTGAATAAATAATTGAGATGAAGGGTGTGTGTGTGTGTGTGTGTGTGTGCATTGCTTAATGTTGAACGAATAAGAAAGGAGTGCTCAATACATGTTGTAGAGTATATGTTTTTTTTTTATTGAAATTGAAACTGGGAGTTTTTCTCACAATTCAAGTTTCATGCCACTGGTATTTTCATATATATATATATATGAAGATACCAATGATATATGTGAAGGCGTGTGACTTAGTGGTTAGAGTGTTGCACTCATGATCACTAGATCATGGGTTCAATACCCAGACCAGGTGGCATGTTGAGTTCTTGAGCAAAACACTTCATTTCACATTGCTCCAAACTCCCTTTTGATCAGGGGGTAATGTTGGCCTGCTCACCTAACCAGTGGGGTGGCATTATTCAAAGGCTAAAATGATGCAAAGTGCTCATTTGATATATATATATATATGTATATATATATATATGTATATATATATATATATATATATGTATATATATATATA
>NC_068991.1:17521151-17522272 GCF_001194135.2 Octopus bimaculoides | reverse complement strand
GTAAATCTTTTTAAGTTTTAGCCATCAAAAATGAAAACTCACACTTGATGCACATATTCTTGTTATCTCCATTTATGTGTGTTTTAATGTAAGTATATATGTGTGTGTATATATATATATATATATATATATATATATATATATATGAGTTTGTACGATTGTGTATAGAAGAATATATTTAATCAATGAAATTCCAACTTGGTCTGATTTTTACGTTTTATCATTTACAATTTTCACAATTTTACAATATTGAAATAAAGCTCATTTCAATATTGTAAAATTGTAAATAATAAAATGTGCAAATCAGAGTAAGTTGCAATTTCATTGATTAATAATATATATATATATATATATATATAGTACAATCAAATGCTCTTGTTTGTATCCATTTCTATCAAAAGGCAAAAAGAGTTAGTTGTACAGTAGATGGTTCCCCAATTATTTAGTTGTATGGTTTTTGTGAGTGGCAACTGCAAATTATGCACAAACTATTGTTGTGTTTACTCAGAATGGAGACTGTCATTTGCCTTTTGTCACATAACTTTCCAGCCTCTACTATTGTCTTGTGTTAGTTCCAACTAACCATTCACTATTCAGCTCAGCTCTTATAGTGTTCTGCTGTGATGCTCCATATCTTGGGATTTTGCACTCTGGCTATGGACATGTTTGCAGCAAATGGTGCATTTGTCAGTTTGTCTTAGACCAAGGATTTTTATTACTCTGCCATTCACCATCTATCTGACCTGGTTGTTTACTGGGATGGACCACTAGAGGTGGAGTAAAATCATTTAGAAACATAAGGCTAAATGGAAAAGGACAATATGAAGAGTTAGTTGGTCTGGCAAAAGTGAATTCACTTCTTGAAATACTAAGGAAGTGAGTTCACTTAACAGAATGTCAATTTGGTCTCAGCTATATATTTGTGATTGTATTTGTGTATGCACCACACACACACACATGTGGTAGAAGAAACCCTGAAAAAATGAATTGATAAGATTATGTAATTTCACCAAACAGTTGTGTAATCTTATCAGTTGATTTATTGAAACATGTGTATGCTTTGTAAAGCTTGAAATACCAAGTTATATATATATATATATATATATATATATATATATATA
>NC_068991.1:17515988-17520887 GCF_001194135.2 Octopus bimaculoides | reverse complement strand
TATATATATATATATATATATATATATATATATATATATCGTGTGTGGGTAGGTGTGTGTGTTTGATCTCACACACACACCTACACAAGTTTTTGTGTGTGTATGCAAAACATTAAAAAGTGCGCGCACACACACACACAAATGTATATTTATTTAAACTCACCAATCAACATACATTGATATATACTTTATAATGTGTGTGAGAGATAGAGACAGAAAATGCAAGTATAGGCAAGTGGTTAAGAAAGAAGTTCACTTCACAGTCATGGGTCCTGGGGTTCAATTCTGTTGCATGGTGTGATTGAACTTTGTCAAGTATCTTTTACCATACATAGCCCTGGGTCCAACCAAGCCTCACAAGTGAAATTGGCTTGACAGAAACTGTGGTCTGTGAACTGTAGATCAGTTGGACTACATCTTTAATTCAAAGAGCCAACCTTGTCATACACTGTCACATTGATGTGACAAGACTGGCCTGAGAATTACTTTACAGTACTCTTAACCCTTTGAACCTGCAAGTACACTTTAGCAGACATGATTTCACTTTCTTTCGAAGACGCAACAGGGGAAGGCCACAAGGTTTTGTGTTAATGGCTGAAGACAATGTTTCCGCCAACTGGTAAGCAGTAAACACGAAACCCAGTGGCCAATCTCTTTTTTAATCTTCCAGGGGTATAGTCAAACAAAATTGTGCTTGCTATATGGAATACTCAGCCATTTGCAATGTAATTCAATGAGTAGGTGGCTCAGTTGATCAAACAACTTCTGGAATATTCCTTGATGAATTCAGCAGAAATCCATTTACTTTTCTAGGCACAGAAAACATAGCTGCATAACGAAGAGGTTTTGCTTCACAATCACAAGATTTCAGCCATGTGGTTTCAGGTTCAGTCCCACTGTTGAGCATCTTGGGCCAGTGGGTCTTATATTATAGCTTCCAAGTCAACTAATGTCTTGTGAGCACATTCAATAGAAGGAAACTGCAAGAAAGCCTTGTCATATATTTACGTTTGTGGATGTATGCATGTGTGTGTGTGTGTCTTTGTCTTGCTGCTTGAGAGCTAGTGTTGGTTTGTTTATGTCCCCATAACTTAGTTGTTCAGTGAAAAACTCTAATAGAATAAGGAACAGACTTAAAGTAGGCATTGGTTCAATGTGTTTGACTGAATCTTTTATGGCAGTGCTCCAGCATGGCCACAGCCCAATGACTGAAACATAAAAGAATGTGTGTGTGCATTCACATCAATGCTTATCAGACACACTTTTTCCATAAGTTGTATTCTTTGAGAAATGGCGTTGCTTTTCTTCAAAAGTTCTGAATCTATGTTGTTGAATGAACAACAACTCGTACGTTTCTTTCATTTACTCTTTTACTTGTTTCAGTCATTTGACTGCGACCATGCTGGAGCACCACCTTAAGTCGAGCAAATCGACCCCAGGACTTATTCTTTGTAAGCCTAGTACTTATTCTATTGGTCTGTTTTGCCGAACCGCTAAGTTACCTGGACCTAAACACACCAGCATCGGTTGTCAAGCGAAGTTGGGGGACAAACACAGACACACAATCATATACACACACAATCATATACACACACATACATACATACATATATATATATATATATACATATATACGACGGGCTTCTTTCAGTTTCCGTCTACCAAATCCACTCACAAGGCTTTGGTTGGCCCGAGGCTATAGTAGAAGACACTTGCCCAAGGTGCCACGCAGTAGGACTGAACCCAGAACCATGTGGTTGGTAAGCAAGCTACTTACCACACAGCCACTCCTGCGCCTTTATTGAAGAAAAATTATCCATGCTGGCATTGTTATTTCTGTTAAGTCTGCCTTAAGCCTACAGGCTCTTGAACCCAGAGCTCATTCAGATTTTGAAGGCATTTATGCTGAAAGTACAAGACTCTCCATTCTGAATAGGATGCCAGTTCGTCATATTAACTAATTTTCAGCTGAATGAACTAGAGCAACATGAAATTAAGTGCTTTGCTGGCAGACACAATATGCTGTCCTGTCTGAGGATAAAACCTGCAACCTAACTATTGTGAGCCCGACACCGTAACAGTCACTGAGTAATGTGCTTTCATTATTTCATTTGACATTCATGAGATATTAACTCATGCAAGGGATGTATCTAATAAGTAGTAATAGTAGCCTTAGAGTGTGTGTGTGTGTGTGTGGATAAAAGCATAACTGAGTGTTTAAAAAGTTCATGTCACAATCATAAGACACTAAGTTCAATTTGATTTCATGGCATGTGAAAATATCTTTCACCATATCCTTGTATTTTCATTGTTTCTGTTAAGGATTTCATTAAAAGCTTTTATATCATTTGAAATTTAATATTCTAGCAGCACTTACATTAGTAAATCACTACGTTTAACTTTTCTAACGATTAACTCTTATATTTTTTTGTGACAATCCATTCATAGCTCCCCAGTTTCTTTTGTTTTTTTTTAGTTCCTTTTAACCCCACATCAGCTGTGATTGAGCAGACTTATGATCAAAAGTATCAACCCTTGTCTTTTATTCAGACATACTGCAAGATTATATGATCAGATGTATTCATACTCTCAAGGCCCTGCACTAATCACTATACTCAGTCCTTTCCCAGAACAGTGGTCTGGAATTTCCTTTCTCATATCTTTTCTGCAGCTGTCGACTTACAAATGTTCAAGAGGAAAATTACCAGTGAGGTTGGCATCAATTTCTCTGGTATAGGAGGACCTCTGAAGTATAGGCACCACTCACTTCTTCCAGTTCAGCGAATAAAACTTGCATTTCTTTAAAGACTGCTGCATGTAAAAGAGCAACCATTTCACTTGTATTTGAAGGGAATATCGTTGCTTTTTCTAGTGGGCTTATTGACCCCATGTAGTGTTTCATTAGTTATGCTGTCCATACTTTATGTCTCCATTATTACTACATAGAACAGTGTTAGTGTTGCAAAAATGGTAGTGTACTGGCATTTTTCTTACTTTCTGAGTTCAAACCCACCTTTGATTAACATACATATATACATACATACATTGTTTTGTAGCTATTGGTAATATTTTTATATTGTATTTGATGAATTACAAACAAGACTTTACTGTGATAAACCGATAAACTTGAAGTATAAAGAAATTTTGTGTATGTATGTGTATGAGTGTCTGCATGTGAGTTTTTCCAATGGTACATATGTGCTTGTGTACATCTGTGTGTGTGTGTGTGTGTTGAGTGTACACACAAATTGTATATATAGACATATTACATACACACAGACATGCACATACACACGCACATATATGTATACGTACATATACACATAGTGTTATATACAAATACATATGCACTCACATTCATGAGTATGTATATTTTTGCATATGCTGTGTGTGTGTATCTATGTCTGAGTGTATACCCACAAATATATTACTCATGCATACACATAGACATGCTGCAACCATTTTTTTTTTCTATAATTTCAAACATGCACACACAAAATTTCATCCTTTTGTTAATTTCATACAAATTTGCTTCCATACACACACACACACACACAAATTGAAAATAAAGGTACTGCTTAAATCTGTGATAGTAACCTAATATATTTGATAAAGCAATGTAAAGGTACTAAACTTGTACAGCAACACACCTTGATCAGTAAGCTTTACTTCAAAAATAACCCCCACCTGAAGGTGCACAATCTGTCTAATCACTCACTAATCAATAACTGATTTTATCGAACAAAGCTGCTGTATGTTCTCTTTTATGTTTCCAATAAATGTTTCCTATAGATTCTGAGTTGGTTATTGTTGGTTCTTTTTTTTTTTAGACTATAAATTTATATATACTATCTGCATGTGTACACATTTTTGCACATATATTCTCTCTCTTTCTCTCTCTGCCTCTTACATGCATAGGTACACATATATATATATATACATATATGCGTACATGCATGCTTACATTGACATAGTATATAGGGAGATAGAGAGTACATGGGACAATGAGTGCATGTACATACATGTATGTGTAGTTGGTATCACATAGACGTATGTACATACATATGTGTAGTCATCATCATTGTTGTCATCCTCATCATCATTTTTACATTTATTTTTTTCTTGCTGACATGAGTTGGATGAAACTTGACACAGCATCCTACAACTGGTTACTTTTCCTGATGCCAAATCTTATTTTCAAGCAAGTTAAGTACTTACTTCCCTGGTCGTTTGTGAGATGAGCCATTCAACAACTGCACATGTTTTTACGAGAGGCATAAGATATAATATCACTATTTAACCTTTAACACACTGCATTTTTTTCTAGAATTGCTTCCCCTGTCACTGCCCTGTGACTACAAGGGAGAAAATTCATACAGTGACATGATGCACTTACAGTATGCTAAAGTTTAAACAGTTGACATTGTTTTACACTCAGTCACCTAAGCAGTATACACTCACACATACTTGCCCACACATCTGCTTGTACACACACACACACACACACAAAGACAATGGACTTCCATCTGGTTTCTATCTGCCAGTTTCACTCCTGAGGCCGTAGTAGATGACACTTGCCCAAGGTGCATGCTGTGTGAATGACTCCAAAGCCATGTAGTTGCAAAGCAGGCTACTTAATCACACAGCCATGCCTGTTTCCACACCACACTTGTATACATTTGTATTGCGTTCACTATGTGTTTGTGTCTGTATGCATGCATCAGCATTATTGTAATGCTCACTTTTCCATGCTTGCATGGGCCAGACACAGTTTATTGAAGCAGATTTTCTCAGGCCTTGGGTACCTTCAGCAGAGTCCACTCTGTTACCAGCATTTGGGTCAGGTCACCAATTCACACACACACACACACACACACACACACACACACACACACACAC
>NC_068991.1:17515119-17515737 GCF_001194135.2 Octopus bimaculoides | reverse complement strand
ACACACACACACACTCATACACACACACACTCTTTCTCTCTCTCTCCCTCTCTCTCTCCCTCTCTCTCTCTCTCTCTCTCTCTCTCAGCTGTACCTGCTTTGCAAAACAAGTAGTCAAAGAAAAGCTTGGAGGTATTCAACATACCATACTGGATTGACAGAAATAGTGTGTACAAAATGCCTTGTATTTCTTCTGGGTCTTTACATTTTAAGCTCCAATCCTGCTAAGATCAAATTTACTTTTCATCCTTCCAGAGTCAATAAGAAAAAAAGTATCTGTTATCTGTCAAGTACCGAGGTCAATTTAACTAGCTGTCAGTCTGTGCCTACATGCAATGAGTTAGCATGGTATGGTAGAGCCTCCAAGTACCTCAACTGCCCCCAACCACAGGATTCTGGTAGATATAGTGATACACCAACTCAGTACACAGTCATTACATCAATATTATCAAACTCTAATAAGGCTGACCGAATCAGCTTAGTAGCATCTCATCCGTCTTTACGTTCTGAGTTCAAATTCTGCCGGGATCAACTTAGCCTTTCATCCTTTTGAGATCAATAAAATGAGTACCAGTTGAGCACTGAGGTCAATATAATTGACTTACTCCCCCCCCCCCC
>NC_068991.1:17508082-17514651 GCF_001194135.2 Octopus bimaculoides | reverse complement strand
GAAGTTCATTTTGTAGTTCCAGGTTCAATTCCAATGCTTGCCACCATAGGCAAGTATCTTTCATTCTAGTCTTGTGTTGAAATTTAGTAAGGAGAAACTGTATGAAAGCATGTCAAATCTCTTTATCTCCCTCTTATATATATATATATATATATATATATATTAAATTCAAATTACGGTGAACGTAAACAAACAAACAAAGTTTGCTTTTAGAAGCGTTGAGATGTCTTAGAAAGTGATTTTAAATTCTCAAATGCAGGATAATGCTAATAATATAGCCTGAACAGGATAAGCTACCCCTATTTTGCAGAAAAAAGTATAGGCGGCCAGCTATGAGACTCGAACTCACACCTCCATGATTATGCATCGCGGTGCTCTAGACCGATTAAGCTAAACTGTCCCACCACAAATTCTTCCGCAAATTTAAGATGTATAGAAATCTCACTTTATGAGATGCTATCATACGTTATGGAGTAGGGGCTAGGGAAAACAAGGCAAAATACCATACAGGATACTGAGTGATATCATGTTATTATAAGTCAGCCTTAAGATTCATCCTTCATGAAATCAGTGAAATAAGTCCCAAAGTCATGGTGTCAATATAATCAACTAGAACTCTTGAAGGTGATACCCCAGCATAGCTTTTCAATCCTAGGTCTGAAACCATTGAAATAGAATATATATGTGTGCACGCACATGAATGCATGTGTGTGTAAATATATATATATGAACAAAGGAAGGAATACTAAATAACATACAATGTAGATTCTTGATTTTTTTGGAAACTATCTTTACTTTGAGAGAAGGTAAACAAACACCTAGTAGAAATTGCAACTTACTCCGAGTTATAAGGGGAAATAATTTCAATTCAGTTGCAATTCTTTGAATTAACATCAAAGAAAAGACATTGGGTTATTTTCTGGAGACAAAAAGACATTTGTGAACGTGTTTCTGCCTCAATGGGCATCATCAGCACAGCATTACCCAACTAGACAAACAACTTACACACATACACACAAAGAGTTGTCTGGAATAATTCACATAATTAAGAGTGGTCTGGAGTAATTCACATAATTAAGACTTTAATGAAGTATAAGAGAAATAACGGAGAGTGTCCAATGAGATAATCTTCAGTAATGCTACAGTACTAAGAAAGATTTAAATTAATTCTCTTCTATGAAGATCTTTCTAGAAATTTTGTTTTTAATGTTATACTTCTTACTTGCTATTTCCAGAGTTCTGAAAATTACTTAGCAAGATGGTTTCTGACTATGTTACCAGCTTTGATCACCAAAGAATTTTATGTCTTAGTATATAACTCTTGAAGTCTTAGACATCTAAATATATCATCAGTGGTTCATATATCTTAGAACGGAGCACACTCTAGAGCATTAGAAGTTAAGATATGGCTGTGGAGGCGCAATGGCCCAGTGGTTAGGGCAGCGGATTCGTGGTTATAGGATCGCGGTTTCGATTCTCAGACTGGGCGTTGTGAGTGTTTATTGAGCGAAAACACCTAAAGCTCCACGAGGCTCTGGCAGGGGATGGTGGTGAACCCTGCTGTACTTTTCCACCACAACTTTCTCTCACTCTTATTTCTTGTTTCTGTTGTGCCTGTAATTCAAAGGAACAGCCTTGTCACACTGTGCCACGCTGAATATCCCCGAGAACTACGTTAAGGGTACACGTGTCTGTGGAGTGCTCAGCCACTTGCACGTTAATTTCACGAGCAGGCTGTTCCGTTGATCGGATCAACTGGAACCCTCGACGTCGTAAGCGACGGAGTGCCAACAACAACAAGATATGGCTCGTCATCGACTGACCATTGGTTTTGCATCTATAAAGTGCTTAGCAGAATTGGTGACTCATTAGACTCAAGTGGCTGAATGCACATAATCTCTCTAGAGTGACCATTGGTTTCACACCTATAAAGCAAGACCTCTCTCAAGAGAGGTTATGTGCCTTCAACCATTTGAGTTACCTATATGCTGCTAAGCGCTTTACATGTGTGGACCCAATGGTCACTCTATGACCAGCCATAACTTTTGACTTTCTAAATTATATACTCTTTACTCTCTTTTACTTGTTTCAGTCTTTTGACTGTGGCCATGCTGGAGCACCGTTTTAATCGAGCAAATTGACCCAAGGACTTATTCTTTGGAAGCCTAGTACTTATTCTATCGGTCTCTTATACCGAACCGCTAAGTTACGAGGACGTAAACACACCAGCATCGGTTGTCAAGCGATGTTGGGGGAACAAACACAAACACACACACACACACACATATATATATATATATATACATATATACGACGGGCTTCTTTCAGTTTCCGTCTACCAAATCCACTCACAAGGCTTTGGTCGGCCCGAGGCTATAGTAGAAGACACTTGCCCAAGATGCCACGCAGTGGGACTGAACCCCGAGTCATGTGGTTGGTAAGCAAGCTACTTACCTCACAGCCACTCCTATGCCTAGTACATATTCAAAGAATTAAAAAGAAACTAAAATAAGGATAAACTGTTCTTTTAGTTTTTTGGACTTCATAGAGAGGTTCATTGTTTTCATTAAAAAAAAAATATGAACAAAAGGACTCGGTTAAAATTTTCTTGCTTGTAATAAATTTAATTTGATTTCATACTAAAGAAATATATTTTATTCATTTTCACTTCTAACTTCTGAGCTCTTTCTTCATTAACCAATTTTTTAAAAAGTTTTTTAAACCATAACAAGATGAATAATAATCTGTGGAGCAACTTGGATGTAGTATGTGTTTTTCTTTCTTTATAGCGGGCATGTGTACATGTATATTGTTCTGTCTTCCATCATACAGTGCTCATGCCAGTGTGTGTGCATGTAAAAAATGCAAAATAATCTCCCGTATTCACCTTCTTTCTATGCAAAAATATGAGGTTTTTTGCCACATGCTGTATTTTGTGTGTGTATATATATATATCATCATCATCATCGTGTACCGTCCGCTGTCCATGTTAGCATGGGTTGGACGATTTGACTGAGGACTGGTGAAACCAGATGGCAACACCAGGCTCCAATCTGATTTGGCTGAGTTTCTACAGTTGGATGCCCTTCCTAACGCCAACCACTCTGAGAGTGTAGTGGGCGCTTTTACGTGCCACCGGCATGAAGGCCAGTCACATTTTAATCAATGAACAGGAGATAAAATACTCAATACAAGATATGGAGACAAATACATACATAAAGGCACACTCATAGATTTATGTGTGTGTGTTTATGTGTATGTATATATATATATATATATATATATATATATGTGGTGGGTGGTTCTTTTAGTTTCCATCTACCAAATTTGCTCACATGGCTTTGGTTGGCTCAGGGCTATAGTAGAAGACACTTGCCCAAGGTAGGTGCCTGGAACCATGTGGTTGGGAAGCAAACTTATCACACAGCTCTTCCATAAATATATATATTTGTTTAAAACTGTTGTTTGATTACATCACCACTCCAAGTTTCTTGCCACATGTGCAGCAAAAAGGTCATTTTGTTACATGTGGTGAAAAATCTTTAATAAAGACAGTGATCTTCAGCTTTGAATGAATGAATGAATTAATAAACTCTTACAACCTGTATTGAGTACTTTTTCTTCTGGATGTTTACCTAAATATATGTGTTACTGAATGCAATTATATAAAAATAGCCAGCCCTAGCTAGTTTCATTTTAACATAACTTCCTTTGTGATTCCGGAAAATTTATATGTAGGTTTTCTAACATCATGTTTCATGTGTATATATATATATGTTTGTGTGTTTGCATGTATATGTATGTCTGATGAAATATACAGTATGTGTATAGCTGTGTTTATTTTACACTCGCTCATAGATTTGGTGCTGTAAATTCATGTATTATTCACACTCAGTTTATGCACGTTATTTTTTGCTGTCGGCATGAGTTCGATGGTTCTGCAAATTCACATATTTTATGCAGGGAGATTACTGATGCGCTTCATTAAAAAGTCTGCATTGTGGTTGCTCACATCAAGCTTTGGTATGGCAACTGCTTGTTCCGTGTGATGGATGTCTGTTCTTGTACAAATTTACATGTCAACAACAACAGCATGAATAACATTAGTGTTAACTGCTAACTATCTCTAACACTGTTACCATTGCTTCTAAATTCCCACAGTTAGCTCCGTAGCCACACTAACACCATTATTATCATTACTAATACCTCTGTTACTACTACTTCCAACAATGCATCCATCAGCATCACCATTGCTCTCATTACTACTGTGACAATCACCACCTCTGCTCATTACTACACTGCCAAGCTTGTATCCACCACCATGACTTTGTCCACACCTTCTGGCCATCATCCTCATCATCATCATCATCACAACCTGCACTACTATCTCAACTGTCACACCAATACTGCATCATTGTCGCTATCATCATCATCAAGTTATGGTTACATAAAGCTGATTTAAAATTTTAAAAATTTTCATTAATACAAAAATGGTATTATACATTAATTACCATACCAATTTGAAACAAAATAAAGTTGATAACCCTTTATTCAAAATTTTTTCTAGCAAAATTGCACCAGAAAATTCTTGGAAAATTCTCTTAAAATCTAAACCAAGTTGAATGTGTTTTCTCTCTGTTAAAGATGTTTTATAGTTATTTTTGTATTGATGTTTAAAATTTAGTATATTTTTGTGTGTTTTGATGCCTCTTCATGCAATATGCAATGTTTGGTGTGATCACAATAAATTTTGACAGTACTTAACTAGACCAACATGAAATTATATAAAACTACTTTTAAAGTTTATGTGTTAAAGTATATTATGAAACATAAATGGATAACATTTTAAAATTCGGGTCTAGCTGTCCCATTTTACAAATATTAAATACACAACCTTTCTGAAATTTGATTTAAAAAATTCAAAATCCAAAACACTTGACTCAAAGAATTTTAGATAAAGATTTATGTTCTTATATTCTGGACTAGCATTCCCACTGAGTGGCTATATTTCTCTTTACTAATGTAATGTCATAATTGTCAAATATTCATTTTACATTGCAAATCTTAGTAACTAATTCCTTCACTTATTTTGCTATAGATATATATGTATGTGATACATATATGTGCACATACACACATATCTAACATGAATGCTGTTTTCTGTTTTTTATACAGGATTGGCCAAAAGTCACCTGACAGTAAACCAATACCGTTTAATTCCAAGATTTATCTATGTTTAACAAATGAATGAATTTGGTAAAAGCATCTAAATATGGAACATCATGAAAATTGTTCAAACTGAAGTCCTCCTTGAGTGACACATTTTTCCGTTTGAGTCAATACAGAATTACAGATAGTATTTATGGAATTTTGATTTACTGTTGGGTGACTTTTGGCCAACCCTGTATATATATGCATATATAAGAAATTGAATGCTATATATACATACATATGTATATATATATATATGATGATGATGAATGCTGTTTTTTTTTCCAGTATTGTTTTATATTTGTTATTTTGTTTTTTAAATTTCAACTAATCAAAGTAATGCATGGGTGGATAGGCAAGCATGTTTGAAATATTCACCTCCCCCCACCACTGCACACTTCATGAGTTATATAAATGTATATATATTTAATATCAAAATAGGAGTTTCTAACTGGGTTTATGTGTTTTAAATTGTACATTGATTATTGTTGTTGGTCGTAGATTTGATGGAGCTGCAAATATAAACATTTAAAAAAATTTGTTGTTTGATGTTAAATGTATTTCAGATTTACTCATACTCGGGTGCACACACACACACACACACACACACACACATACACACACACACACACACACACATACCCTTCGGGTTTACAAATGAGTATGCACAATACATGCAATAGCTATTGATTCATTCTATTGCCATTCATTTCTTTGCCATTTGTGAAAGGTATATATATATCTCTCTCTCTTTTGCTCTTTTACTTGTTTCAGTCATTTGACTGTGGCCATGCTGGAGCAGCGCCTTTAGTCAAGCAAATTCTTTGGAAGCCTAGTACTTATTCTATCGGTCTCTTTTGCTGAACCGCTAAGTTACGGGGACGTAAACACACCAGCATCAGGTGTCAAGCGATGTTGGGGGACAAACACAGACACACAAACACATACATACACATACATATATATATATACACATATATTACAGGCTTCTTTCAGTTTCCGTCTACCAAATCCACTCATAAGGCTTTGGTCGGCCCGAGGCTATAGTAGAAGACACTTGCTCAAGGTGCCACGCAGTGGGACTGAACCCGGAACCATGTGGTTTATAAGCAAGCTACTTACCACACAGCCACTCCTACGCCTATTTATATATATTATTATTATTATTATTATTATTATTATTATTAAGTTGGCAAGCCAGTAGAATCGTTAGCATACCGAACAAATGCTTAGTGGCATTTCATCCATTTTTTACATTCTGGGCTCAAATTTTGCCAAGGTTGACTTTGCCTTTCAACCTTTTAAGGTTGATAAAATAAATACCAGTTGAGCGCTGGGGTCAATGTAATTGACTTCCC
>NC_068991.1:17504313-17508072 GCF_001194135.2 Octopus bimaculoides | reverse complement strand
ATACCGAACAAATGCTTAGTGGCATTTCATCCATTTTTTACATTCTGGGCTCAAATTTTGCCAAGGTTGACTTTGCCTTTCAACCTTTTAAGGTTGATAAAATAAATACCAGTTGAGCGCTGGGGTCAATGTAATTGACTTCCCCTTCTCCTCAAAAACTTCTGGCCCTGTGCCAAAATTTGAAACTATTATTAGTATTATTTATTAAGGTGTCAAACTGGTAGAATTGTTAACATGCCTGGCAAATGCTTGATGGCGTTTCTTCCAGTTTCAATTCTGCCTAGGTCAACTTTACCATTCGTCCTTTTTTTTTGGGGGGGGGGTCAATAAAATAAATGCCATTTGAACACTGGGGTCAATGTAATCAACTTAACCACTCTCTGGATTTGCTGGCCTTGTGCCAGAATTTGAAACTATTATTATTACTATTATTACTAAAGAAAGTGGTGAGCTGGCAGACTTGTTAGGGTGTTGTAAAAAGTCTTTTGCAGTATTTGTTACAGTTCTATACATTTTGAGTTCAATCCCAGTGAGGCCAACTTTGCCTGTCATTTCTTTCAAAGTTGATATAAAATAAAGTATCAGTCAACAGAGTATCTGTGATATTTATTCTAGGTCATTATACCCATGGTTCAAATCCCACCAAGTTCAATTTTGCCTTTCATCCTTCTAGAGTTGGTAAAATAAAGTAATCAACTTACACACTCCTTTCAAAATTACTTTTTTTTTTGTGCCTAAATTAGAAACAACTATTATTTTATAATGACTCTCTGATATTTAGTCATTAATATCAGAAGTTTAAGGCAGTGAGCTGGCAGAATTGTCCATGTTTCCATTCTGAGTTTAAGTCTTCCAAGGTCAACCTTGCCTTTCGTCCTTTCATGGTCAATTAAATAAGAACCTGTTGAGCACTAGGGTCACCGTAATGGACCTATAGTCCACCACCACCACCATTCCTTCTAACTTGCTGGCCTTGAAACCAATATCATCAGAAGTATGCAAATGGAATGGCAGAAATGGTGAAGTGCTGGATTAAACACCACACAATATTTAGTTATGTTTTTTCTATGTTCTAAGTCCAAATTCATCAGGGCTGACTCTGTTATTTATCCCTCCAGGTCCCCAAAAAAGTAAGTACCAGTAAAGTAAATTGATTCGCCAATAACACCCTAAAAAATTGGCAGCCTTATGCAAAATTGAGGAACCTGCCTGTCATTCTTCTAAGGTCAAACAAAAATACAGACTATATCTTTTGAGACAGGTTTTAAGTCTGTCAAAACTACAGAAAGAGAGGTTAATAAACTAAATAATAAACAAGATTATAATTTTTCTGTCTACTAACCTTATTTTAAGAGATAGTAAAATATCTTAATGTTTATACTACATTCCAATAAGTAAAGAAGACACATGTTGGATGTTAGGTGTCTTATTTTTGGATGTGCGTATAGTCTCACACCATGCTGGATGGAACTTGGCTCTTTATTTTTAATCTAAACACTCTAATTTTCACTGAGCCTGCAGTTTCAAACCCAGGGGTTCATGAAATTGGCACAGGGTTAGGTGGGAGGATCTAGGAACTGAGCTTGAAATTTGTCAAATTTACAGATTTTCCAAAAGCCTGGAGCCCATGGTGAAGTTTAGTGAAAGTATCATGGGCCACTGTGTTTGGTATATTCAGAAATAAGACACCTCATGACAATCAGAGATCTGACCAGTTGAAATATAGTGTAAAATTTTAATTTGTTAAACATTTTTCTATCACTAAAATATAATGTTAATTATCCGAAGAAATTACAATCTTGTTGAAGACAATTCATCTCGTACATTTAGACATTCAATGAAAATGTTGCATTTATTCATAGTTGTCACTCAGAAATGAGTGACGCTTGGTAACGTACCATAGGTGCTGATGTTACTGCAAACAGACATAGACATCTTCACAACCCTTCCACCCTTAACCTGATGGAACATCCAGGATGTGAAAGCTGGAGGAGGAGAGGTCACACCAGCACTAGGCAGGTGCTCCTTTTCAGTTGAATAGACTGGACCAACATGAAATAAAGTGCCTTATTCAAGGAGGTGGTACACCACATGGTCCAAGAATTGAATCCACTACCTTTTATGATTGTGAACCCATCAAACCCACATTCCAACAGCTCTTGTCCTTGCACAACTTACTTCCCAAAGAACCTGATTTTTTTGTACCCACACCCTCTTACATGCTTGCCTACCCTCCTGCTAAATTTGTACTTTTATTCACCCCATCTCACCGTGTTTTCTCTAAAATTTGCTTTGTTGCTTGTTTCTTCAATATATATATATATATATTGTCTCCATGGTAATCCTTATGTTTTTCTTTTTTTTTTTACCCTAAACCTTTGAGTTAACATCGAAATAATAACGAAAAATAAAGGAATATGTTATTTTTTTATAATTAAAATAATTACAATTTTATCCTGAAACACAATTCTTTGCTGTAAACAACAACAACAACAACAGCAGCAATAGTTCTCGTGTTTTGATATTAACATACATTTCATTAGTTTTCAGTGCTTAGTTTAGTTTCTCCTAACAGTACAGTTCAGAGAAGAGAAAAAAAAAGGCATTTACTTTGTTGTCTCGTCAAAAGTATTACATCAAGATTTCCAGCTCTTGAGTTCAAATCTCACCAAGGTTGACTTCACTATTTGTCCTTGTAAGACTGATAAAATAAAGTGCTAATCTAGTACTGGGGCTGTTTTAGTAGACCAACACTCTTCCTTCAAATGTGTGGTTTTGTATCTCTGTTAGAAATTATATCACATAATGAGGAAGCCTGTTGTGGTGCACCACTGGCCCAGGATCTAATCAGGAAGAGTGTAAAGCAGTGAGAGAGAGATCATATGAGAGATTGAATAGAAGGAACTTTAACAGAGAAGTAGAGGTGTACTGAAGTGGGGCAAGGAGACAGTAGAAGATGGGCAATTGGTCAACTAGATGGATGATGGAAATTTTGCATGTACAAAGAGGTGGAAGAATGCATAGTAGATGGAAGCATGGTAACAGAATAATCAAATTGAAGCCTGTTATATGCATGTGTGTGCTTTGTGTACCCTTGTTTTGACATCACTATACAAGCAATACTGTTCATTTGCAGTCATCTGTGAAAAACACATCTGACCATGGGGAAACATTACTTTACTTGGAAATCAGTGTGGGTTTGTAACAGGAAGGTCATCCAGCCCATAGAAAATGTGGCTGAGCAACTTCCATCTGACCCATACAAAACATGGAAAAACGGACATTAAAACAATGATGACAATAATGACTTCTATTATTTGGCTTTTTGGCTGGGGGTGGAGGATACATTTTCAAAGTCAATCCTTCTGTTGTTGCTGTTTAGCCACGAGTCAGTCTCAATCCTGCTGAGCTACATATGATCAAGGCTTTCCAGCCATGATAATTCCTTCTTTATTCAGACGTAATGTATACAGCGCTCAGGTGTTTAGTATTATTAAATTATCTAACAAGCCCTTTACGAAAAGGATAGTAAAATACGATTTGAAGGACATTTTGCCATTAATTTCTGTAGGTTGAGTGAGCAAATAGATATCCCCCACATTGTGTTGCTGTTGTTGTTGTCGGTTAACTTTTGACAACCTCTGATTGACTAAACCTGTGATCAAAGTCACAATCGACACAATTTTTATTTTGACATGTAGGACTACTTTATCTGTTATTGAATTTAGGGTAGCTTGACTGCTATTTCTAGCAGGTCAA
>NC_068991.1:17499881-17501270 GCF_001194135.2 Octopus bimaculoides | reverse complement strand
TGGCCATGCTGGAGCTCCACCTTTAGTCGAGCAAATTGACCCCAGGACTTATTCTTTGGAAGCCTAGTACTTATTCTATCGGTTCCTTTTTGCTGAACCGCTAAGTTACGGGGACATAAACACACCAGCATCGGTTGTTAAGTGATGTTGGGGGACAAACACACACACACACACACACACACATTTATATATATATATATATATATATATACACGACGAGCTTCTTTCAGTTTCTGTCTACCAAATTCACTCACAAGTCTTTGGTCAGCCCGAGGCTATAGTAGAAGACACTTGTCCAAGTTGCCACGCGGTGGGAACATACACATGTATGATAATAATGGTTGTCACATCCTAACAGATGATAGCAGCCTCGCATGTACACAGATATCCATTGCCCTGGGATTTTGTAATATACAAAACAGATCAAGAACTGAAATGACAGTGAGACATTTGTACATCCTTGGATTTAAGTGACAAATGCTTATACAATAAGCATACACATACATGTTTATTTATGCAGTGTATATACATAATTATATAATTTTGAAATAGCTTTATTTTTATGTGTGTGTGTGTGTGTGTGTGTGTGTGTGTGTATACCCCTTATATGTTTGTGTATGTGTAAAATAAAACTACACATCTCTGTCTATGAAACATTACATATTTAAACTAACTCGCAAACACATTAATGATAATGATGATAATAATTATAATAATATTAATAATAATAATAACAATATTAATAATAATAATAATAATAATAATAATAATAACAAAAATAATGATTTTATTTTTGGTTGGATAATTTTCCTATATTATTATATTCTTATTTCAAAACAAAAGAAACTTCAATTTATATTTTTAATTTTTAAACACATATTATTATTATTGTGTTTATTTCTTTTTTATACATATTAGTTTTGGGGTCTGTTGGATGTGTGAATCTGTGTACAAGTGTGTGTGTGTGTGTGTGTGTATTAGTGTGTTAGTAAAGTGGATTCTTTCCTAATTCTTTGGTGTCTCAGGCGGTTGAGTAATATGAACTGCATGAAACTGTTAGATTTGAGAAAAACCATCACATATGTAAAAGGTGTGTGTTTGTGCGTGTCATTCCCTCATTCATTAAAAAAGAAAATGTGGAAAGAATCTATATATGTGGGTTTGCATGAATGCATACACACACACACACACACACACGTATCTGTATGTACACATACATGTTTGTAAATATATATATATATCTATATATATATATATATATATATATATCCAAGTATGTATGTGTACATATATTTATATGTGCATATAAATCTCTCTCTCTCTCTCTCTCTCTCTCTCTCTCTCTATATATATATATATATATATATATATATATATATATATATATAT
>NC_068991.1:17480094-17498694 GCF_001194135.2 Octopus bimaculoides | reverse complement strand
TATATATATATATATATATATATATATATATATATATATATGTATGTATAAATGTTTACATATGTATGTATATGCATATATATACGTATGTATATGTATGTATAAATGTTTACATATGTATGTATATGCATATATATACGTATGTATATGTATGCATATATATAGATATGTATATACATGCATAGATATGTATGTGTGTGTGTATATATATATATATATATATATATGTGCATGTATATATATGTATATATACATACCTATGTATAAACACACACATACACACAACTGTATATGTGCACGTGTGTGTAAGAAATATTTGTCATCCGTTTTTAACAATCTCTACTACCACACTATCACTACATACCGCCACTGCTGCTGCTACTACTACTTGCTACTGCTACTACGCCATGGCTTTGTTACTACTTACTATTTCTACTCTGTTGTTGCTGTTATTGCCATAAGAAAGAACTAATAATTTATGTTATTTGTTTTTTGTTGTGTTTTTTTTTAATTTTAACTGTTGTAAATAAAATTTTGAAAAAAAATCAAGAGAAAAATTGCTAAAATTAAAAGCGAAATTGTAAAATAAAAAATATGAGAAATGTAAAATAAAATGTAAAAATTATATAAATAAAATATATATATATATATTGATATATATATGTATATGTAAAACAAGCTGTTTTGTAAATGATGTTTCTAATGTAAGCACAAGGCTATAGATTTTGACCAGAGGATGTAATCAATTATATATTGGTTTAAGTAGCGATTGGTACTTAATATATTGACCCCAGTTGGATGAAAAGCAAAGTTGATCTTGGTGAGATCTGATCTAGACATAAGGAGCTGGAATAAATACCACAAAACATTTTGTTTGACTCTTCAAATCTGCCAGTGACCATGTTGTAGTGCTAAGTCGGGGTAACAGATTAAGCTTATCACCATATTTGAACCTGCGATCTCACTAGTGCTGGAACCATAAAAAAAAAATCCAGTACACTCAGAAAGGGCAGGTTTGTTTAGCAAGGGCTGAAGCATGAAGGAAAGTTTGCCAATGTCTTACAGCATGAGGTGTTCTGGATTGCATGACAGTGTATAACAGATAATCAAGGCATGGGAGAGAAGTGTGTATGGATGGATAATGGTATGCTTGCACTTTGTGATTCTGAAAACAAACTGGCAGGAAAATGCTAACTATGAAAGGGTATTAAATATGGAGAATACATGGTAGAAAGAGTCTCCTCATTGTTGATTCTATAGAGGAACTCAGCTATCCTAGTTGACAGTTTTTATGGGTGCCTTATCACCTATATAGCAAACCAGGTTAATCAGGTGTCATACCCAATGACTGGTATAGCAACATCCTAGTCAGATGTTACAAGACCAAAAGAGATGCCTTTGGTAGAAGTAATTACAGATGTATCAAATTGTTGTGCCAGGTCATGAAAGAGAGAAGAGTTTATAGAGAGAAACAGAATTAGGCTAGATAAGATGCAATTTAATTTTGTGCCAGGAATTACTATTGATGCCACCTTAGACAACTGCAGTATTTAGCTCAGAGTAAATTATTGTACATTTGTTGACTTGGAGAAAGCCTTCAACAGAATTCCTTGCTCTGTGATCTGATACTCTCTGGGGAAGTTAGGTTGCAAACAAATGGCTTGCAAAAGTCATACAAGCCATGTACAGGGGTGCTGTTAGTAAGGTGATAGTTAGACATTCGAGCGAGGTCATAGCCAGTGCCGCTGGACTGGCCCCTGTGCAGGTGGCACATGAAAAACACCACTTGAGCATGGCCGTTGCCAGTACTGCCTAACTGGCCCTTGTGCTAGTGGCATGTAAAAGTACCCACTACACTCTCGGAGTGGTTGGCGTTAGGAAGGGCATCCAGCTGTAGAAACTCTGCCAGATCAGATTGGTGCCTGGTGCAGCCATTTGGTTCGCCAGTCCTCAGTAAAATCGTCCAACCCATGCTAGCATGGAAAGCGGACGTTAAATGATGATGATGATGATTAGCTATAAGTTCAGCACTGAATTTAGAGTACAGGTAGGAGTTCACCAGGGCTCTATTCTCAGTCCCTTTCTATTCATTATTGACTTTCATTCCATTTAAGACAGGCTGCCCCTAGGAACTACTATATGATGATCTCATTCTTGTGGAAGAATCTTTAATAAAATTAGAAATTACAGGTGTTGCAGTAAAACCTGGAATCAAAGAGTCTTAAGCAAAGACCAAAATTCTAGTAAGCAGGAAAACAGGCAGGATTCTTCTACTCCCTTCAGGTAAATGGCCTTACTTGATATGTAGGAAGGGTGTAGGCAGGGATTCCATATGGTGTACATAGTGCAAGCTATGGACACAAAAAAAGATGTAGAATCACAGGGGAACTAATGGAGAAAATAGTGTTTATATGTGAAAGGTGCATGAGAACAATGATCACTCAGGACAGTAGATTCTTTCCAATGCCTTAAAGGCTCCCTGGAGGTAGTAGAGAGTTTCTGTTACCTTGGCACATAACTAGAAGTAGGGGGAGGATGCTCTGAAAGTATAGTTGCTAAAATAAGAATAGGTTGGAGGAAGGTCAGAGAGTTATTGCCACTGATGGTAACAAAAGATGTCTCTCAAAGTGAAAGGCAGACTGTATGATGCTGGTGTATGAACAGCAATGCTAGATGGTGGGCACTTCATGCAGAGGACATGCAAAGACTAGAGGGTAATGAAGCCGATATAGTCTGTTGGATGTGAAATGTCAGTATGCATGTATGACTAAGTGCTAATGAGAGAAAAATTTGGCATAAGAGGAATAAGATGCTTGCAAGAGAGGACTGCACTGGTTTACTCATGTGATGTTTATGAATGAGAACATCTGCTTAAAGAAGTGCCAGACACTTAAAGTGGATGGGACTTGTAGAAGAGGGAGACCCAGGAAAGGATGAAATGAAGCAGTGAAGGCTGATCTGAAGATGCTGAACCTCATGGAGGAAGTGATAAAGCACCAAGATGATTTGCGATTTACTATGCTTGCAAAGACCTGTCCATCACAACAAAAATGAAGTTCTAAAACATTTTGTCTATTCTCGTTCATGTTGGACTCTGTCCCTACTACCGTTTTGCTCCATCAGATATTCCCCACATCTTATCTCCCTAACCCCCAACAGTCATCCCTCCTTGCCACATATATCCTCTAACTTTTTGCATTACAA
Organism: Octopus bimaculoides; assembly: GCF_001194135.2. Taxonomy (NCBI): domain Eukaryota; kingdom Metazoa; phylum Mollusca; class Cephalopoda; order Octopoda; family Octopodidae; genus Octopus; species Octopus bimaculoides. The sequence continues at coordinate 17,495,490 of NC_068991.1, read as the reverse complement.
GTAACTGCCTCCTCCCCACCTCCGTTCTCATTATCCCACATTCACATTCTTTCCCACACCATGATGATTGATTACCACCTTTGTGTCTCCAGTTATCTCCCCTTCTCTACCATACACTAATGCCTCAGTATACGAGTTAATTTGTTCCCAGAGACTGCTTCTAAAGCGAAAACTCATAAAGCAGAGCAATAATTTCCCATAATAACAATGGAATTCCATACCATTATTTTATTCCACTGTTGTGTAGACATATAAGAACCAGTGATGCCACATGTTGTGCTGTTGCCACATGCACAAAATGGCTGTTTAACCTTTTATATTTATTATAAAATAAAACTCGCAAACCTGGGGTCTCTTAAAGCAGGTCCTCGTAAAATGAGGTATTACTGTACTTTATCTTAACACTGCATATCTGCTGCCTTTCTCAATGCCCTCTTATATCTGCTACCATTCCTACTCATTATTAGGTGATCATGTGACCACTCAGGCTATCAGATGTTGTTACACATCACTGGTCACAATGCGCTTTGCATCATTTTAGACTTCAAATGATGCCACCCCACTGGCTAGGCGAGCAGGCCAACATCCCCCCCCCCGATCAAAAAGGGGATTGGAGCAACGTGAAATAAAATGTTTTGCTCAAGAACACAACTCACCACCTGGTCTGGAGATCGAACCCATGATCTAGTGATTGAGTACAACAACCTAACCACTAAGCCATGCTCCTTCATCCATTATAGTAACCTTTATTTACCTCAACATCTCCCTTCCCTTTAACTCCTATGCCTTGCTCATTATCCCTCACTTATCTATCATCCCCAAGTCATTTTTATCTCACTCAGAGAGCGGGGAAGTTGACAATATCAACTCCAGTGCTCTGCTGGTACTTACTTTATCAACCATGAAAGGCAAAGTTGATCTCAGTGGAATTTGAATGTAAAGCTGGGAGAAATGCTGCTAAACATTTTGTCCATCGTAATAATAAACCGAAGAACAAGGAAATAATTATTCTTTTTGTTTTATATCTAATATTTGCTGCGAGCATGAATCTGATGTTTCTCTTTTTTCTTATTAGGCCAATTAGTTTTTTATAGCTGGAATGTATGAGTGAGACATCTTCTTCAGACTTGTCTAAGAGAGCTGTGACTCCAAATAAGAACTAACTTGATCCACGATGATCTGTTCAGCCCATGACAGTACAAAAAGCAGATGTAAAATGATGACAACAACAAGGATCATGATAATACCATTGGCCTTCCTACTATTCAGCATCCAACTTTAAAATTGCAGTAGACTCTGTCTTCTATTTTCTCTACTACCTTTAGTATTCTGCAGCAGCATCTTCTAAGAGGTAAATTAACTAAAAAGAGAGTCAGTGATTGTTTTGTTTTAGCATTTTGATAGAATGAATAAAAAAAATCCAAACACTAATCAAATATAATGAAAGGGAATAATATATGTTAACTTTGTTGATATTTTTATCAAAACATTTGTTTAAAATCATTGAATTTAATAAATTCATATTTTCTTAATTTTACAGTGTCATATATTTATTATCTTACTACTGTACTTTCATGTGTTATAAAAGTTATGATGTTTATATGTGTGAGTGTGTCAGTTGTCATGTCTACTCAACACAGAAAGGAGACAGTTACTGAAACAAACCGAGGAAACACAAGAACGAGGCTGCTATTTCCTTCATACTATATTATCTTAGGTGGGTTAGACGATAGAATTTTAAGAGGGTAAGTATAGCTATCTCTAGCAATTGAGCGTCCATCATTGACAAGTCCAAGGATGGTTGAAATCATGTGATTCGATGGTATAGCAATTTTGGGTTGCTGATGAATTTAACTGGAACCTACTAGGGTGATTCATGTAGAAACCATGGGGATACTTCTGTCTGTCTGACAAGTATAGTAAGCCTAGTGACTCACTGAGTCATTGAGGAGCCACTGAATATTCATCTCCATGTAGCATATCTGGACTAACTTAGAGTCTATTTCCATGTCCGATATATCCAGTGCAAGATTTGAACTTAGCAATGCAAGCTAATGATATACTCATCAGTTATATGACACTGCTACTGTTACTCGCAATGAGCCATACCAGCTCATTGTCCCTATTTACTTGTTAGGTAGATTGAAGCACCAGAGTTATAAATGGTTGGTTGGCACTCTGTCGGTTACGACGACGAGGGTTCCAGTTGATCTGATCAACGGAACAGCCTGCTCGTGAAATTAACGTGCAAGTGGCTGAGCATACCTGAATCTCATGAGCCATTGTCATAGTTCTTGGGGAAATTCAGCGTGATACAGAGTGTGACAAGACTGGCCCTTTGAAATACAGGTACAACAGAAATAGGAAGAACGAGTGAGAGAAAGTTGTGGTGAAAGAGTTCAGCAGGGTTCGCCACCCTGTGGAGCTTTTAGTTGTTTTCGCTCAATAAACACTCACAATGCCCAGTCTGGGGATCGAAACCGCGATCCTACAATCGCGAGTCCGCTGCTCTGACCACTGGGCCATTGCGCCTCCACAGAGTTATAAATATACCTTGGTTATAAACAATAAAATTTTAGTGACCTATAGACCAACAAAATTCTTTGGCTATTAACATGGTAAGCTGTGATTCTCCTTGTGAAAATTCCTATGATGAGCTAGAAAATATGATTAAGGTGATGCCAAAGGAAATATGACTAAGGTGATGCCAACATTTTAAGGAATGCATCCAGATATTTTAGTTATGTCTTCTAGTAGCTTAAAGAAATATTTCCAAGAATTTTTAGAAATGCCATATCGTCAGATGTTTAAGGAATTTTCCTGTTACTTTTAATGATTATTGCCAAAATTGAAGGTAAGTTTTCAATATTTACTCAGACTATCACCCAAAATTAAGGAATACTGTCAAGTATTCTTAGAGATGAGATGTCTCTGTAATTCATGGGCTGGAATCAGAAGATTCTTAAAGAATCTATGATCACATGTTAATCATTAGTTTTTGTCTTTCTTTTTTTTTATTTTCTCAAGCATACTGCATAAAGGCCATGACACCTAATATATGTTTATTTTTATAAGACAGTAGGGTGTAATTTAACCCTTTGCCTATCAAAAGGTTTTCATACGTTTGTCCTAAACGCCAATGCTTATTTTCAGACTTTTTGTTAGATCTTGTTTCATACATTCTGAATAATATAAAGTTACTCTAATGCTTGAAAAATTTGGTAATGTTTATCATATATGATGCATGTACGCCTAGGAAATATGTCCTAGGAAATATGCCTAGGAAATATGCATGTGATACATAGGACAGGCAAAGAGTTGGGGATTTAGTTGCTATTTCTAGCAGGACGCACGTCCACGTACAGGCTTCGACAATGGCTCATGAGATTCAGGTATGTGATTAACGACCTCTTGGTTTTGAGTTAAAATTTTTCCGTAAAGTCATTGTTGATTGGACCTGAATATATCACATGACCGTTCCATTGTAACTAGCTCTTAATTCACGCCAGCAATCAATAGTAAAAAAAAAAAAAATGCGCAACATCAAAATGGGACCACCTCACTCGTATTAGACCAGAAAACTGCAGGCAAAGCGGTTAGAATGGTTTCTAATTTAGACTTTGTGTCAGGGATTTTTGAGAGGAGGATTGTAAGTCGATTACATCGACCCTAGTACTTGATCGATACTTTATTTTATCGATCCCGAAAGGATGAAAGACGAAGTTGACCTCGGAGGTATTTGAACTGAGAACTTAAAAATAAAAGAAAAATAACTGAATTGATTATTATATTCACAAACCACATCTAGTCTCTAGAGTGTCAGTAACTCAGGTATTTTCCTTTCCCAAAAACAATGCATTCAAAAATGTGTACGAAAAAAAAAAAACGTAGTCGAAAGATAATGTGTTAAAGAACGAAATGTAAATATCAAGGGAAGTAATTGCTATTTGCAAGGAAACAGAGTTATTTGCACTTGACCACTAACAACTATCTAGCTCGCAAATCTTCACCTAATATTAAGTGAACGTGTTTCCATTCGTCCTTTTATTAAGAAGAAAACAAAATAGAGTTTTTATCTCTGTAATACTTTTTTCTTCGCCAGAGAGTTAAACCATCTTAATTCTATTTGGCAAATTGCGCGCGGGCGTGGTAAGAAGCTTGATGCCTAAACATATGGTTTCAGGTTCAGTCCCACTGTGTGTCTTCTACTATAGCCTCCGGCCGACCAAAACCTTGTGAGAGGATCTAGGAGATGGAAAGTGAAAGAAGTCTGTCGTGTACATCTGATATATAAAATGTAATTTAGATTCGGTTGAATTAGGTACTTAAATTGAGGCACCTTGTTAGGACGAACTTATTTGCACACTCAGACAATATTAGATGGTTATCAAACTCTACATAGAGTTTCATAATACCAAACAGCTTTCGATTATGTTCTTTTTTTTTTCGTACACACATTTTTGAATACGTTGTTTTTGGGTAAAGAAAATACCTGAGACTAGATGTGGTTTGTATATATAATAATCAATTCAGTTATAACATCAGATGACCGCATAGATTGCAAGCATAAAGGACAAATTAGATATTTAAACATATTCATATTATCAACAGAGAGCAAATATTTACAATGTAAATATGTGCTCTCTATTGATGATATACGGTCATCTGATGAGAACGGTTTGCTTTGTAACGATGTAATGCTTTTATTGATTAATTAAAGGAATCGCTCGAAATGGCGATAATTAATCATCTAATATTGTTTGAGTGTGCAAATAAGTTCGTCATAACAAGGTGTCTCAATTTAAGTACCTAATTCAACTGAATCTAAATTACATGATATATATATATATATATATGCACACATACATGTATCAGTGTTCATCATTTTATCACTTTATTATCTCTGAGCGCTTAAGACATAAAACACGACGGGTCACGATCGTGGTCGACAGGTCACAATCGTGGCTCAGATAGACACATCTAATTTATGAGCGTTTGTTGAAATGTCTGTCAAGAGATAGTACAACTAATAACTTTTCAGATGATGTAAAACTTTCCACCATTTTAACTATTTTTTTTTTGTTTTTTTTATGTGTGCATAGAAGTCTCATTTTCATAAAATGTGCTCAGCAGTCCATGCTATGTAAGTCCAAATCCCAGAGCTTTATGGGTTAATTTTATTCTTCCATTGTTTTGCACTTTTTTTCTAAATAATCCTTAATGAAACAAAACATAAAACTTGACCAAATAATATTCCTGATTACTATTTCGAATTGAGATTGACGAACAACTCGGAACCCAAACTAGATATGGTAAGGCATTTAATTTGACTAATTTTTTCCGCTGCTTCATCATCTCTGTATATATAGTTGAGCAGTTTGATCAGAGTTATCAGCCCTTAGTATTTATAAATCAAGTTTTCCCATTGAGCGAAAGTAATCGTGACGTACTTTTACATTTCTGAAAGGTCTTTTAAGACATAAGCGGAATAAAATGATTTTGTCGAGAATCGAAATCTTCTGGTGAATTTGAACTCAGATCACCAGATACTTTTTCTTCTACGATGCTGGCCAAGTTATGAAAACCGCACTTGTTCAACCATCTGTCCTGGAGAGAACTCAAACGCAACATAGCAACATTTTTTTTTATGAGTTAATAAACTTTCGCCCTCGGATTGTTACATAGATTATCCCATATATTTTGACAAGTTTCTCCTGCATGCGTCATTTCTCTTTACTTCTGTCACTCCATAACACGGTGATAACTATGTGTGACACACCCCACCGAATGATTTATTAGCGACAGTAAAATGGCCATCAATGACTTCTAGAAGCCCTTCCAAACTAGCGAGATTAATGTGGCTGATGCGGAGACTGAATATCTGCCGGAAATATATTGTCGAGGCTGAGCCAGGGACAGAGCTTCTAAATGGCATCTCAAGCTGCTAAATCCTTCTCATACCCTAACGTCTTAAAAAACAATCGGATAACGCAGTCCAAGGTATACTAAGTTTGAGAAAAGATGAGTTGGTAACGATTGAAATGTTTTTGATCATAGGTCTGTTTAATCATGTTTGATTGAAGAGAGGGCGGACAACAACATGGATGAAAAAGGAACTAAACATTTGATCGAAATACTTGCCACAGAGGTAACTTTTCTAAAGGTTTACCTAAGGCCTAGGCGGTATTGCTAAACGGGACAGTATTAGAAAAGTTGTCATCCTTCTATAACACTCACCAGATAATCTATTCGACAGATAGAGGTTAAACTACTTAACCTCGTTGACCCTTTACCTGTCCAAAACATTTTCATAGGTTTGCCCTTAACGTCCATGCTTGCTTTCAGATTTCTAGTTAGCCCTTGTTTCATACATTGAATAATATAAAGCTTTTTTTTCATAAGTTACAAGTTACTCTAACACAGTGATTCCCAATGTGGAGAATACGCCCCACCGGTGAGGTCTGGGAAAATTGTGGTGGGAGTGTGGGATCCAATTTTTTAGTGGCTGTGTGGTAAGTAGCTTGCTTACCAGCCACATGGTTCTGGGTTCAGTCCCACTGCGTAGCACGTAGGGCAAGTGTCTTCTACTATAGCCTCGGGCCGACCAAAGCCTTGTGAGTGGATTTGGTAGACGGAAACTGAAAGAAGCCCGTCGTATATATGTATGTATATATATGTGTGTGTGTGTGCGTGTATGTTTGTGTGTCTGTGTTTGTTCCCCCAACATCGCTTGACAACCGATGCTGGTGTCTTTACGTCCCAGTAACTTAACGGTTCGGCAAAAGAGACCGATAGAATAAGTCCTGGGGTCGATTTGCTCGACTAAAGGCGGTGCTCCAGCATGGCCACAGTCAAATGACTGAAACAAGTAAAAGAGTATATGGAATTGTGAAAATCTTTTTTTCCCCAGCAACCATAGTACACCAGTACTGAGCGTAGCCAAACCAATCCCTCTAGCCAAGCATACTGTGTGAAGACTGCTACTGTATGGCGCTATTCGGATCTTTTTTAAAACGGGGGCCACATTTTTCATTTACGAAACACTTTGAAACTTGGAACACTGGTAGAATGTGTCATATAAAACATTTTTTTCTCTTAGTCTTCTTTTAAAAAAAGAAATCCATAAGTTATTCCATGGGAAAGTTGTCGTATTTCTGTAATTTCAACCAATCACTGACGTCCATTCAGCCGATATACATTAAGTGCCGACTACATAAACAAACGATTCTGAAACAATTAACCCTAACCCTAACCCTACGGTTAGGGTTAAAGCAAATTTAAAATGAAAAAAGCAAATAAAACGAAGGTATGGAGATTAAATACGCTTTACATCGCTTAATCAGCCAAAGGAGTAAATATAAACAACTGAATACTTGTCAGTGATTGGTTGAAATTATCAAAATAAGACAATTTTTTACATGAAATAAATTCGAATATAAAAATATTTTTCTGTTCTATAACACAAAATAGATAAGTATACGAAGTTTGAAAGTCTTTCCGTACCAAAAACACTACGTAAAACATTAATGAAAAATGTGGCCCCCGTTTTAAAATAGATCCCACTATTCTAATGTTCTAGTGTGAATATTTCTTAAGGAAAGTATATAATCATGAAATATTAAAAATATAGTTTTTTTTCTTTTTTTCCAACGACAGGTGGGGCATACATTTTTCTGGGAAGTTGTAGTGGAACTTGGGGAAAAGTAGATTAGGAAACACTGCACTAACGGCTGAAAAAAATTAGTAATGTGTATAATATATGATCCATAGACATCAGGGAAATATGTATCATATGTGATACATAGTACAGGTAAAAGGTTGAAGCTATCTTTCGACAATCGACGCTCATAGTCCATTATAGATAAGTGTGTAGGGGGAAAAACATAGCCATTTCTAATAAATCTAAGATGCCCCCCACCCCCGCAGTAGAAAGAATTATATGAAGGCAAATTCCAGTTTGCCTTCCTTTTAAAATACTGAGGACATACAATTCATTTTTTTTTTCTTTGTAGTGGAGAGCATTAAATTTCTTAGCTTGAGAACAATAATAACAATAATATGCCGATCGAGGTCAACTCTGCATTCCATACTCCTGAGGTCGATGGAACGCCTTGGACGTGACTAGAATTAACAATACGGGACGAAATCGCTAAGCAGTGACGTGTATAAACACAAACTTGTTACCAGTTCAAAAATGCATGAAACCCACAATAAACCATTCACTATATTTTGTCACGGAGAAAATTCCTCGCTGCAGATAGATAGGTTCACAGCGAACTGACTCGGTGTGTTTACTCCACCCACCTGTCCCCAGCGAGAAATTTTCTTCATGGCAAAATATAGTGAAAAATGGTTTCTTCCAGGTTCGAATATACTTGAAACACTTTTGAACTGGTAACAAGTTTGTATTTAGAATTAACAATATACAAGGTTAAGACATTCCTGTTACAGTGAGAAGAGAGGAATGGAACGGGAGAGAGATTTGTTGTCGAGGGTTCCAGTCGATCCGGATCAACGGAACAGCCTGCTCGTGAAATTAACGTGCAACTGGCTGAGTACTCCACAGACACGTGTACCCTTAACGTAGTTCTCGGGGATATTCAGCGTGACACAGTGTGACAAGGTTGACCCTTTGAATTACAGGCACAACAGAAACAGGAAGTAAGAGAGAGAAAGTTGTGGTGGAAGAGTACAGCAGGGTTCGCCACTACCCCCTGCCGGAGCCTCGTGGAGCTTTAGGTGTTTTCGCTCAATAAACACTCACAACGCCCGGTGTGGGAATCTAAACCGCGATCCTATGACCGCGAGTCCGCTGCCCTAACCACTGGGCCATTGCACCTCCACTGGGAGAGAGATAACAACTGTGTTCGAAAACGATGGTAGGATGGGGGGTGCGAAATGACCTTTGCGTGGAGAGTTATTGTACTCAGAGTTGGGAGAGTGGCATAACTCCCGGAAAGCAAGAGAAAACAGAAAGTGAAATGAATTGTGAGAAGAAGAGATAAAAGAAAAAGGAAGGAACTGATTAATCCCAGTTTTCCAAGAAAGAGACCGCGTTAGAAGTCAATTACAAATGGAGAACATTAGTGACGTGACTGTGTCGACGTTCGACAAATCCAAATATATTAAACCCATTAGGTTACATTACAAACAGGTACGTAAATAGAACACATAGATCACCTTATTATTCTATCTACTTGAAAGTGTTTCTTGTCACGGCCTCTTTTATTAACTACCTCGTTCTTACTCGCCCCTGCTATCTCTGTATTTCTCGTTTACATAAGATTGACTAGATCGATTTCTGTTTATTTGTGTATAGCTTTGCATCAACATGTTTCTTTCTCTCTCTCTCCCTATTTCGACCCTGTTCATATATATCGTTTTACTCCTTACTCTCATAGTCACTCTATATTATTCTTTTACTTATTACAGTCATTGGATTGTGACCATTCTGGGACACCACCTTAGAGTTTAGTCGATCAAGTTTACCTCAGTACTTACGTCTGGCACTATCGTTATCCTATTGTGCCAAATCGCTAACTATAGAAACGTAGACAAACCAACACCGATTGTCGAAGCTGTGAGAGACATGAAAACACAGGCACGCTCATACACACATCTAGTTAGAAGTTACTTGTCTACAGTGTCGTACAGTGAAACTGAACTCCAAACCACATGGTTGTGAAGTGAACTTCTTAACCACATTATATAAGACTGGCGTAACTCGGGGATTGCACAACTACAAAGTGTGCCTGGCAATGGGTGTCTTTTGTTGTGATTGAAGAGACAACGGTAAATAACTGACTAGCCTGTATACATATATATATATATATATATATATATATATATATATATATATATATATATATATATATATATATATATAAATATATAGAGAGAGAAAGAGGGAGAGAGTTCTCTTACCAAATACATCCCTGTTAAACCCAGATCTGCCGTTTCCTTGCCCCGTTGTACCCTCTCCTCTATCATTCATCTGTCCATCACCTACACTTTTTCTACTCACTCCCAGTCCAATTCATTCCTCTATGCTACCATGTAACTGTGAACAGCATTGGATCTGTCTGGCCTTCTCATCTCTCTTACACTCAAGAATTACACCGTGTAATGAGCGATAGTATTGGACCTTTGTGTATTTTACTGCACCCAAATTCATTCTATTTCTCTCTCTCTCTCTTATCAAGACACATGTACGAGTGGTAGACTCTGATTTGTCCATAGCTGACATGCTCTACCATTATTCCCTCTTCCTTATTTCTTTATTGCCCACAAGGGGCTAAACATAGAGGGGACAAACAAGGACAGACAAAGGGATTACGTCGATTACATCGACCCCAGTGCTTAACTGGTACTTAATTTATCGACCCCGAAAGGATGAAAGGCAAAGTCGACCTCGGCAGAGTTTGAACTCAGAACGTAGAGATAGACGAATTACCGCTAAGCATTTCGCTCTGCGAGCTAACGTTTCTGCCAGGTCGCCACCGTAATTCCCTCTTCCTTAGGCCATCTCTTGTTGGTAAAATTACACACTCTCTCTCTCTCTCTCTCTCTCTCTCTCTCACTCTCACACACACACACACCAGCAAATATAGCTGCCTTTACTATCTCTCTTCCATTACCCCTTCTTGCCCTATGACTCTTCCATTACTCCACCTTCACTCTCCAAATCACACTGTTTTGCCCATCATTCTTTTGCTCCTCTCACCCACTCTCATTTGACCCAACTGTCATCAATCCGCTGTTCACTTCCTTTTGGTCATATTGCCTTGAGCAAATAGAGATACCACAGAGTCAAGAGAGCCCTTTAGTTTTATCAAGAGCATTCCAACCTATCTGGTGTTGGTTTTATAATAAAATGCACTTGGTACATTCTGTGAAGTTACTGGTGTTAGTTAGCAAAGGTATCCAGCATTAAAAATCCTGTCAAAATTGGAAACTACTAGCAAGATGTAATCCCCTGACCTGTTGAAGAACTGATTCAGATCATGATAACTTGTCCACCTTAGACAATATGGAAAGCAGGCATATTATGATGATGGTGGTAGTGATGAGGAGGAGAGAAAGCTAGGTGATGAGGAAGAGGGGCAGGTGGTACGATGATGATTTAAATATAAGATCTAAAAATATCAACCTTAAAACTTTAGGAAGTCCTTAAACAAATGCCAAGTATTTCTGCTGACTATTCTCAAAGCAACCACAGTAGCAAGCAGGAGAGAGTGCGAGGGGACTATATGTGCATGCATACATGAATGTGTGTGTGTGTGTATGCATGGTGCCTTGAGCAAGTGCCTTCTACTATAGCCTTGGTTTGACCAGAGCTTTGTGAGTGGATCTGGCAGAAGGAAATTAAAAGAAGCCTGTCATATGTATGTGCATATATCTATGTGTGTGTGTCTTTGTGTCTATTTTACCCCCACCAATGCTAGTGTGTTTATGTCCCTGTAACTTAGCAGTTTGTCAAAAGAGACCAATAGAATAAGTATCAGACTTTTAAAAAAATAAGTACTCGATATACATTCAACTAAAATTCTTTAAAGCGGTACCCCAGCATGGCCACAGTCTAATGACTGAAACAGATAAAAGATATATTCATATGTATGGTCATATAAGCTGGAACACTGTATGTGTTTACATGACTAAATATATCAGTGCACACATACACAAATGCATACACTATTACTCATACAAACACACACACATGACATGAAACATTTACACATCCATACATGCATGCACGAACATGTACTATATACAATTGTCCTATATCTCTCCTACTTCTACTCTTTCCCGTCTTCTGTCTCCCTTCTCTTTCTCTCAGTCTCCGGCTATGTCTCTCTCTCTCTCTTTTTCCCCCATCTTGATTTCTGTATTCGTGATTGTCTCACTCATGTCAATCATGCGTTCTGCACATGCTCACACAGGTAATAATCACAATTATATGTGTGTAGTGTGTGTGTGGTTGTGTGGTAAGAAGTTCGACTGAACCCAGAACCATGTGCTTCCCAGCCACATGGTTCTGGGTTCAGTCCCACTGCATGGAACCTTAGGCAAGTGTCTTTTACTTTGGTCCCAGGCCAACCAAAGCCTTCTGAGTGGATTTGATCGGCAGGAACTGAAAAAAAGTCTATTGTATTTGTAAGTGTGTATGTGTGTGTGTGTGTCTGTCTGTGTGTTTGTGTCTCCTTGTCTTGACATCACAACATAATTGTACATGATTATCACTGTCATACAAGCAGTGTTAATTTTCAATATTCTACTAGAATGTCTGGCCATGGGGAAATATTGCCTTGCTTAGGAACCTATGAGGGTTGGTGACAGGAAAGGCATTTAAAACAGCCATATCTGGCCCAAATATTCTACCTGTTTTATGTTCAAACTGGCCAGATCTTGCCTCTCACACCTGTCCTATAATGCCATTCTAAAAAATATACAATCACATTATTGAAATCTCAAAGTTGCAAGATAATACTTGATTAATTCAAAACAATGTGGATAAATAATTAATACATTTGACAAAGTAATCTGGATGCTTAAGGGTTTATGCTTAAATTGGCCAGAGCCAGCTTCTCATTCCTATCCACTACCAAACTATTAGTGACTCAGAATCATGATAAGAGAAACTTGCTTAATGTACTGCACAGTGGAATTGAACCCCGAACCATGTGGTTGAATAACAAACTTAACCACATCTATACCTGCAACTAAGGAGACATATATGTTTTTTTTCCTGTTGTATTGTAGTGGTTAATAGTGATGTGATGTTGACATAGTGGTTTTGTAATGGTTAACATGATGGAGTGCGGTAGTAGGTTTATATGATGTATTGGTATTGTAGTGGTTAGCATTGTGTGGTGATGATAGTTGTAGTGGTTTTGTAATAGTTGACATAATGTGGTATTGATGTTGTAGTAGGCAACATGGTGTGATGCTGATGGTTGTTGCAGTAATTGGCATGGTATAGTGGTGATGGTTGTGGTGGAATATAGTGGTTAACATAGTGTGGTGGTGATGTTTATAGTAGTGGTTAACAATGCATGGTTTTGAGATAGTAGTGATGTTGTAGTGATTAAAATGGCATAGTGCTGCAGCAGTGTTGTTTAGCTCAAAGTCAGCCCTGGTTGAGCAGACCTACCATCATAAATGTTCCAACCATGACCCACTAGTCTTTTTGTATGTCAGAGGCTACGTTGTCCAATATGTCCTTTTTTTCTATTTAAGACAAATGTGTGATTTTAAGGAACATTTAGCTATCATATCTAACAAGTCAAGTAACAGTATAATAGCTCTCTCTCTCTCATTGGCTCGGCCATAGTGGGATGTGCCATAACAGTTGTAGTTTGTAGAACAAATAAATCGTTGTTGTATGATGAAATCTTGTCTGCGTCATCATGAACGACTAGATTATAATTATAAATTTTTACCCCCCACTCCAGAATAACCGAGAGAAAGTCATAGATGTTTTAAAAGAACACGATAGGTAGGTAATTTCACTAATATTTTTTCTTGTGTGTGTCTACCTGTGTGCATATTTGTGTTTTTTTTTCTTTGTTATTTGCATGGTGTTGCAGGTAGATATTGGAAGTGTTCACATGTGCAAATGTATGATTGATGAAGCATACTGGTGACAGCCAAGAAGCAATGAGTCATCAGAGTCAGCAGGTTCACCGAGAAATGACTCACGAAAAAGATTCTTTATCCCAATATTAAAATATATGCACATGTGACATAGCTTTTATGTTTTTAGAATTTGAAAAATACATGTGCATGAGTAATGTCCTTGTAAATTAAGGGACATCTGATGCAAAAGTAATTGCATCAAAATTGCATCAGATATTATTTAATGAACTTGTCTGTTGCACGTATTCACACCTGGTCTCAGGTGTGATGGCTAGCTCTATAGCTTGAGTTGTGTTGCTTCCTGCTGCAGTAATCTATGAATCATAATTCCACCACCACCACCACCACCACCACTATCATCAAAGACTATAGATTAAACTCTTCCTCATCTAATTAAGCCATAATAAAAGAAAAAGTTCCATGTTTGTACATATCTTTATGCATGTATATACAAGAATTTATATATGAAAAAAATCCCAACTACCCAGTATGATGGATTTAGGCAGAGCATTTCACATCATATGTTACCATCGCACTCACTTTCATTTCATCACTCTCTCTCTTTCCATTTTCCATCACGTTGCTATATCTCAAATACTTGTGTTCAAATTTATAAAGCTATAAGCTATTGGCCTCTGACCTTGAGATGTCATAAAAGTGTCATTATCATCATCATTTAATGTCCACCATCCATGCTGGCAGAGATTGGATGGTTTCTGTGACAGGATACCCTTCCTGCTTTCCTAATGCCAAAGTCTGATCCTTAAAATTTTGAATTCCAGTTGAAGTGAAAAACTGAAGTCCAAAACTCAGTTGTGAATCTTCAACTTCAAATGAAAGTTAACTCTGTTATATGTATTGACATCCTACCACCAGTCATTGTAGAGTGATTAGTTTCAGGAAGGGAACCCAGCCATAGAAACTGAGCCATGAATGAAATGTATATGCAAGGTATGGTCCTCTGACCCATCGAGGAAAGTTGTAACTACAGATAAAAAATAATTCAGAACACAACAATCCATCCAACTCATGGAAAGCAAATATAAGATGTTGATGGTGGTGGAGAGGAGGAGAAAGAGGACATGGATTACTCTATACCAACCCCTTGTTTAAATTCAAACGTGTGTGTGTACATATGTGAAATCTGTGTGTGTGTGTATATACAGACACACACATGGGTGCCGTGGACAATCCACAATGTTTAACCTATAAAATTAAAATGTTTTGTAATAATATACAGAGATAGGTAAAGGGCTAAAAACTTCACTTTCCAATCATAAGGTTCAGATAGTTTCTACCATCATAGCCTCATGTCAATGCAAGTCTTGTGAGTGAAATTGTGTAGGATAGAAACTGCATGGAAGCCTGTGAGGTATGCTCTACCTGTAATTCAAAGAGCCAGCCTTGTTTCACACAGTGTCATGCTGATTTGCATGAGAATTACATTAAGGGTACAAGTATCTGTGGCAATATTTTTCTGGTGCAGTTGATAGTTGTTAGCACTCCGTCGCTTACGACGTCGAGGGTTCCAGTTGATCTGATCAACGGAACAGCCTGCTCGTGAAATTAACATGCAAATGGCAGAGCACTCCACAGACAAATGTACCCTTAACGTAGCTCTTGGGGATATTCAGCGTGACACAGTGTGACAAGGCTGACCCTTTGAATTACAGGCACAACAGAAACAGGAAGTAAGAGTGAGAGAAAGTTGTAATGGAAGAGTACAGCAGGGTTCGCCACCATCCCCTGCCGGAGCCTCGT
>NC_068991.1:17478293-17480084 GCF_001194135.2 Octopus bimaculoides | reverse complement strand
TTGTAATGGAAGAGTACAGCAGGGTTCGCCACCATCCCCTGCCGGAGCCTCGTGGAGCTTTAAGTGTTTTCGCTCAATAAACACTCACAACACCCGGTCTGGGAATCGAAACCGCAATCCTATGACCACGAGTCCACTGCCCTAACCACTGGGCCATTGCTCCTCCACGCAGTTGATAGTAGGCAGCATGGATAATGGGAATGTTGTTGATACTGATGACATCATTATCACCAAGTTTAAAATTTTAACTGTTAACTCCAAAGTTACTTTCAGCAATCAGTAACTGTTGTTAGTTTTTAAATACTGTGGTGTGTCTCTGTGTTAGTTTTGGCTTGTATTCTGTTGTTAATAAAGATTCTGTTGCTTTTTTTTTCTCTCTATGCTTGTAATTCATATTAGATAGTTGTGTTAAGAACTAATAGTTTTATATCTAATTTGGTTTTTTGATCTGTATTGTAATGCATTGCAATGGCTCTTTGTTGCAAAATGAATGATCAGCCAACAAGAAAGGGCCATACTTGTGTGACAGATGTAACAGTTTTAACCATGAAGTTTAAAGCTTCTATGTTTTTTTTATTGAAATGTGTATAACACATTGGTTGCCTGTGTATATTCTGTGACTATGCAGCCTTGTTCTTTGTTGACAAAGTGGCTTTATATTCTACTGTATTTTTGTAACCATATTTTTACTACTAATTTGTAGTTTGAAGTAATATATGTGTTGTGTTTTGTTTTGTTTTTTATGATACATTCATCCTCTCTATAATTAGGATACTTTTCAGTTAACTTTTTTTGATACCAATCTGCCTGAGACCACCTCTGGTTCAATGATAAAAACTTCTTGTTTCAAATCAAAATCTTCCATCAAAATTCCATATTAATTTATGACCCAGACACCAGCTTAACCCATTCCCTACCAGTGATCTCATATGAGATCACTTAAAGATTACAAATTTCGTAATTATCTGTCAATATTTACACATATCTAAACTTTTTGCTATATCTCTGATATTCAAATGAGGTTTGCTAATTTTTCACCCAATATCTCGCTTATTTCTATTTAAAATGTTATTTTGAAATGTTATTTTAATCATTCCAGCGTGTTTCTAAGGCTGTTTTATGCTAGAAATCAAAGTTTCGTAAAAAAAAATTCCAGTTAATAGAATTATGGGAGGTAATGGGTTAATAATAAGTTTATTTTTATACTAAATTCATCATTATTTTCAAAAAATAAAGGTAGTGTATTCCAACAATCTGATAACTAAATATGATAACTGAAGGGTTAAAGTAATCTGAACTAAAATCTTCCACCAGAATTTCATGTTAATTCATGTTCCAAACACCCTCTTAATAACAACAAGGTTATTTTACTAAATTCTTCATTTAGTAGGAGTGGCTGTGTGGTAAGTAGCTAGCTTACCAACCACATGGTTCCGGGTTCATTCCTACTGCATGGTATCTTGGGCTAGTGTCTTCTACTATAGCCTCGGGCCGACCAAAGCCTTGTGAGTGGATTTGGTAGACGGAAACTGAAAGAAGCCTGTCGTATATATGTATATATATATATATATATATATGTTTGTGTGTCTGTGTTTTTGTCCCCCCAGCATCGCTTGACAACCGATGCTGGTGTGTTTACGTCCCCGCAACTTAGTGGTTCGGCAAAAGAGACCGATAGAATAAGTACTAGGCTTCCAAAGAATAAGTCCTGGGGTCGATTTGCTCGACTAAAGGCAGTGCTCCAGCATGACCGCAGTCAAATGACTGAAACAAGTAAAAGAGTAAAAGAGA
>NC_068991.1:17475192-17477741 GCF_001194135.2 Octopus bimaculoides | reverse complement strand
GTCATAAGTTACTTACATTCTCATCATCACAGACACACACACACACATTCTCTCTGTGTGTGTCTCTCTCTCTGTGTCTCTCTCTCTGTGTCTCTCTCTCTCTGTGTCTCTCTCTCTCTGTCTGTCTGTCTGTCTCTCTCTCTGTCTGTCTGTCTGTCTCTCTCTCTGTCTGTCTGTCTGTCTCTCTCTCTCTGTCTCTGTCTCTCTCTGTCTCTCTCTCTGGAAAGTATTTTGGAAGGGTAACTGGATCAACATTTCCAAATTCATAGAGAAGGAGGTAGCTTAATGCTAAGTGTTGAGAGGTTAAAGTACGAAAGAAGGGACATGAACAGGTTCCTTGCTCTACAGGAGACACATGGCTACCTTGTATTATATGATGATGGCTGGGAATAAACAGGTTGAAGCTGGGAAGAGAGAGATAAAGATGTTGGTGACAAGATGTTAGAGTGTGCCCTTAAAGTACAAGAAGGAGACTAGGAAAGTGAGAGAAGAGGATGGGGAAGGGGTAGAGGTTGCACAATTGTGTGGGGAGAGTGAGTTATAGTCAGAAATGGGGGTAGTAGTGGTAGAAAAGGCAGAGAGAGGAGACAGTGGTTTGATTTCCGTCCAAATATTTAGTTAGAAAAATCCAAGCAATTTTTACTCCCTTTCATTTTTATGTGTATATATATATACTGGATGCGATGCGTTAATTTCTTTTGAGCACATCAGGTTAAGCAACAACCCATGGTGACTTCTTTAATAGAAGAATACAAAAGTAGTTTGCCTTCCTGACGCCATTCTGTCAACAAGATACAGACATGTTTCTCACAAATATCCTGGTTGACAGATCTTATAGAACTGGATATAAATACCCCAAGATTTTTTTGTTCAGTTCTCCAAAAAATCTTTCCTAGGACTAGTATTTTATTTTATCAAACCCAGAATAGTGAAAGGCAAAGTTGACTTTGGTAGGATTTGAACTCAGAACATAAAAGCTGAAACAAATGCAAGTTATTAGTTCCAGCACTCTAACAATTTTGCCAAATTGGCCACCTTTGTACAAATTCCACCAAAGAAATTTTGCTTGCCATCCTCTCAGAGTTTGGTAAATAAATCATTAGTTGGTCATGTTGTTTAGCCCCAGGTCAACTTTGATTGAGCAAATTTATGATCAAGGTGAGTCTAGCAGGGGCCTTCCTGACTTTTTTGGAAGTATTTGTGACTACATTATTTAATGTGTCTGTCTTTTTTAAGGCATTAGGGTGTGATTTGTGGAAGATTTGCCTGCTATTTGTACTAGAGACTTCCTCGTTGATGAAGCACCAGTAATATGGTAAGATACATATATAGTCAATTTAGTCAATTGTAGTATCTACAGTAGAACAATTAGCATTGTACTTTGTGAATAGAAATTACTATCTTGTTTCTGCTTAGAGCTTATTTAAATTAAATAAAATTAAAGATATCAAAGGTTTGTCATATGTACGATAAATTGTATTTTATAATATTGATATATAAAACTTTTTTTTCTATAGAATGGTGAGGCAAAGAGTTGGGATTTTATCAAAACTGCTGATAGGTAAGATGGATATTTCATCAAACTATATTACTTTAGGATTCTTACATTCATAAAACTAATGGTGATAGATGTATGATGATGTATTTATATAAATGACAAAAAAATGGACGAACTAAGGAAAATGTAACTTCTTTTATGGTTTGGTGAAGGTAGAATTGTTTCACTTGTTACTAAATATTTATTTACTGTAAATTATTAATCATAGCTACTTTTTGTTTGTCCGTTTAACATCCATTTTTCCATACTAACATGGGTTAGATGGTAGTGGGGGCAGAGTGTATTTAAGGTAGGATTTTTTGAAGCCATACATATGCTCTTCCTGTCACGAACTCTTACCTCTTTCTCAAGTAAGGGATTTTTTTTTTCATTCTAGAGATATTCAAAAGCACAGAATTGGCATATGATTAGCCAAAAAGAACAAAGAAAAAGTTTATTAAAATCGGTGCTGATACACAACTTCCATTTATAGATTCCAGATGGTTATAAAGAGAAAACATAATACCATCTGTACTGAATCTAATAAGATTTCAATTATTTGCTTGTTGATTCTTGCATTTTCTTTCTCTCAAATTTGTGTTTTCCTCCAAAATGCCCACATAATACAACCAAATGTTTTCATAGATATATTTTCCCTTACTCGCTGTGAGCTGTCACTTGAATAGATGCTATATTGAGAGGATTCTGTAAGGCAAGGATCACTTAAGCTTTATAATGACTCACTTGAATCTTTTACATTTACCCAGGCTTATTTGTATATTATATCGTATATATTAAAATGTCCTAATGTATCCCCCCCTCCCTCACTACCGTTTTCCATCACTAGCAATACTTATGTGTTTATCATCATCATCATCATCATCGTCGTTTAACATCCGCTTTCCATGCTAGCATGGGTTGGACGATTTGACTGAGGAGTGGTGGACCAGGTGGCTACACCAGGCTCCGATCTGATTTGGCAGAGTTTCTACAGCTGGATGTCCTTCCTAAC
>NC_068991.1:17468981-17474628 GCF_001194135.2 Octopus bimaculoides | reverse complement strand
ATATATATATATATATATATAAAACTTAACCTTTTCACCTTTACCAACTAAACCAGCAAGAAAGGTTCCGCATAGTTGTGTGACCTGCCAGAAAGAGCAGCTAAATAGAATAAGTACTAGGCTTACAAAGAATAAGTCCGGAGAGTGATTTCTTTGACTAAAACCCTCAAAGGCAGTGCTCTAGCATGGTCGCAGTCAAATTGACTGAAACAAATAAAAGAATACTGATGAGAATGTTATATTTTATTTGATTTGATTTTAATTTTGAAAATTAGTTTCTATTTTGTTAGTTTGTATGCACCAAGAAATTTGAAAAACTGTATAATTATAATTGTTACCTATATAACATCACCTGTTATAGGACAGATAACACTCTAGTACAGTATATTACCTGTACAACCTCAGTCAATAAACTGTATATGTAAGTGTAACTATAGTTGCTTGTTTTGTGTGTAATTTTAATTTCTATCTGTTTGCTTCAATAAAAACTAAACATATACCTTTCTTCTTTACTTCAGTGTCTGTGTCTTGTTGTTCAACCGGCAACGACAAGTTTTGTTGTTTGTCAAGCAATTCCGTCCTGGTGAGTGTTTTTCTTTTTTTCTTTTTATTGTTGCTGTGGTGGTGGTGGTGGTGGTGGTTTGGTAGAATCCTTAGAATTTCAAACAAAATACTTTCCAAGATGTCTTCTACTGGCGACTTCATCTTTTTTTGTATATCAGTGACTGGGATGAAAGATAAAACCCATCAAAGGGTGGAAGAACTACTGTGGAGTCAACGGCCAATTCAATGAGTACCTTGTCGTGGTGAAGTGCCTGTGTGCTCTATAGACCCGGAGAGTGATGCTGGAGGGAGAGAAATCTTCAGGCAGGTTTTACCAGGCCTGACAGGTCAAAGGATAGGAGACAGACAAAACCTTAACAACAATAAATCGAAACGTCGGCTGCAGGGTGTGGATTTAGTTATTGGCAGGACCTAACAGATCAGATTCCTGGCTTTGAACTAGCAGGATGTCATGCAGAGGATCTTGAATACAAGACAATGGATGAGACACTAATATTCCTAGTCAGATGGAAACTGCAGGATCACATGGAGCAGCGCCCTGTGACATCTATAGTATGCACAACTGAAACCCTACTATGGCCTGAGGCCAACGAAAGTCCTGAAGGTGGATTTAATTGTGCCTTTTCAATTGCTACTACAATAGCTTATAATTCTTGTAGGTGGCTATTCTCATGCCACCTTCACCCAATCACACCTGACTTACATATCACCCATATTGTGTGTGCACATCTCACCAAACCCTGCACTAACCACTAAGGCCAATCCTTTTTTCCATGAGCATCTGGAAGTTTCTCCTTGCCCCTGTTTCCTGCTTTCTCTATAGTCATTGACTTGCAGTTATTCAAGATGAAGTTCAATATTAATCTTGCGGGTATTGGAGGACCTGAGATGGCTTTGGACATAACCTCTTCCACCAGAACTAATAGCATAAAAAAAAGTTATCTTTTCCTCCAAAAATGGGTACAGTGGATCTGAACCAAGGCTGTATTCTTTTGGTAGCACAATATTTTATCTTGTTTGTACCTAGAAAAGACTACATTGGAATAGTTTCTTTTTGACTTCTCCAGATAATGAGAAACTGTAATGTTCTCAGACAATCTATTAATAGTACTTATTCCTGAAAGTTTTGGTAAATTTGACATAAGCAGAATTAACTTTACTCAAATACAAAATGGGATTGATAGAAGACTTTTGAATTAGTAGTAACACACCATGTCCAATTGGAAGAGAAAGAGAGTGTAACCAAGATAGACAAACAGATTTATATGGACCACACTGCAAGAGCACAAAGAAATCTCTTCTGACTGCTGCTGCTGTTGATGCTGTACATTTTTACGTTTTATCTCTGTTATATTCTAAATCTTCATAGCCAACTTGTCCTTTATATTGAGCTGTTTTGTAGAACTAAGCTAACTTTGTAAGTGTTATCAAACTATTTCAGTCATATACATGAACCGAAGTTGCATTCATGAAGAGAAAGGAGTTAAGAAGATTGACTCGACAAAGTACACTGGTGAACTAGGAATAACAACCGAATTGTGTGCTGGCATAGTAGATAAAAATATCTCCTTACAGGAAGTTGTCCAGGCAGAGATCCTTGAAGAATGTGGATACAAAGTACCTTTGGATAATATTGAAAGAGTTGTGTCATACAGGTAAGGAAAAAAAAGGTTCCCTCAACCATTTAAAATCTTAGGAATTTAAATGTTGATGTTAAATTACATATTTATCTTTACATTCAGTTCTCTTGCATTAAAAATTTTTAAATATCCCCCACACAGACACACATACATACCTACACTGTCAGGCTGATTCATAGGTAATAGTGATTGTTATTTACTCCATGCTGGTGCCAAGTTTTGTAACTTGGTACCAAGATGCTGATGTTATCTAACTTTGTTTATTCATCTGGTGCCATCTAAGATTAACAGTGTTATGTGAGAATTAAGTGTCTTTACCATATAGACATTACATAGAGCTGTTCTACTAGGTTCAACACTCTGTCAACTCAGAAATCTAACCACAATAGCATATTAAGTCATCAGGACACAGTATAAACATAATTTCATGTGTTTTTGATGTTGTCAAAAGTTAGTTGTTTATAAGTATAGTGCTGGCCCAACTCTTGATTCTTCTACTCTTTTCATACAATAAAAATGGTAGTGTGTGCTAATGACACTGATATTTTTCTAGCATTGTAGTTGCTTAATAAGTTAAATCATACTATTCTCTGGTGCCTATTTTTATGTCTTCACCATTAATTACTATAATGTAGTGATTCTAAGAGAACTTGAACTACTACATTTTGAGTGAACTTGTTTTCTGGTACTCTATCAATTTAGTCATTCATGCTCATTTTTTGCAATTATTCTTCTGGAATTGATAAAGCTGGTTAATTTTGCATGTTTCCATAATTCTGACATAAAATATTCAGGTTTTGATTTTTGGCATGTTTTATTTTGGATGATAAATAACAAGAGAGGTACCCATCTCTTCTGCTGGTATCCCTCTCTTCTCCAGTGACTCATGGAAATTTTGTTAGTTATCAAGACTAAGTCTTAATATCATACCATGAATCCTCTTCTTTCCATGTACAGTGGTGAACAGTGCCTTGCAGTCATCCAGATTAATTTTATAGTATTTGTCTATCATGCTACATGAATTGATCTATAGATATGGCTTAGAAAGAAGTAGGCTGTGATGGTTGATTTGCTCTGGCTACATGAAGGCATCATCATCATCATCATCATCGTTTAACGTCCGCTTTCCATGCTAGCATGGGTTGGACGATTTGACTGAGGACTGGTGAAACCAGATGGCTACACCAGGCTCCAGTCTGATTTGGCAGAGTTTCTACAGCTGGATGCCCTTCCTAACGCCAACCACTCAGAGAGTGTAGTGGGTGCTTTTACGTGTCACCCGCACGAAGGCCAGTCAGGCGGTACTGGCAACAGCCACGCTCAAAATGGTGTATTTTATGTGCCACCCACATATATTTTTAAATATTTAACCTGATATTTCCTGGCACCTATTATACTTGGCTTTTAGATCTAAACATTTCTCTGTTGATAATGTCTTGAACTATATAATTCACAGGTTAGCATTTCGTGTCCTGTTCCAACTCTCTGTAGTGAAGGTACTTAATTCTCACATAAGACTGTTAATCTTAAAAAAAATGGTTGACTGCCTGAGTTGTTCCCCCTGATGTTGAAGCTTGCCTCAACAAAACATCAACCTGCTTTTCGCCAATAATTTCACTTCTTTCTGTTAGTCAACTAAAATTATATATATACATAGGCGCGGGCGGTGCTCCAGTATGGCCGCAATCAAATGACTGAAACAAATAAAAGAATATGTGTAAATATATATAAATTCAGCAATGTAACTACACGTGCTGTTGGCGATTTTTTTTTTTCTAACTTTGAACTTTTCCCTTTCTCCTTTTCAACGAAGAGCTATTCTTGAAACATCAAACTCTCTCTTTTCACCAAACATCAAGCTAATACATTCCTTGTGTACGTCCTCTTGTTCTTGGTTAATTTTATTCATTTATTTCAGTTGGCTATACATGTATATGTATATGTGTGTGTGTCTGTGTGTTAGTTTATATTTGTGCTTCTCTGAAAATACTGAGCTGTAAATCACGATGTCATTTCCCCTGTTGATAAATCATCTACTGGCTTTGCCTTCAAAGAAATGTGGTCCAAGAAATCCATTACTTGAAAAACAGCTAAAGGCTAGTGACAAGAAGGATATCTGACTGTAAAACAATGGATGTAAAAATAAATGTGAAATACATGTGTGTTAATTATCTCTCTCTTCCAACCCATTAGTTAACACTTTGCTTCTAGCATAACTGTTAAATGCAGAGTGACTCTAAACGCATACCGATGTGTTTGTGTGTGTGTATGCGTGCATTCACACATGTATAGAAACTTTTAGTGAGCAGTATAAACATCTGAAACTAACACTGGTTCTTTTTCTCTCTTGCAGAGGAGGTGTCAGCACTACAGGTGCACTCGTTACATTTTTCTATGCTGAGATCGATGACAAAATGAAGGTCAGCAAGGGTGGAGGGGTTCCAGAGGAAGGAGAGATGATTGAACTTTTGGAGGTCCCTGTGAAAAACGCTAGAGCGTTTGTGATGGATGAATCTGAGCCTAAACCTGGTGGCTTACATTTTGCGATATTTTGGTTTTTTGATACAAAATGGAAGGAGTGAAATATGTATATGTGCACTATATAATTAAAGATATTTGCATATTAATGAACCAGTCTTCAATCACTTTTCAATGTACACACATTAACATATACCTACTCACATATCTCATATATATATTTATCATATATATGTATACATATGTAATATGCTTATATATTCAAGTACCAGTAAACATTTGACATTGTCTAGATTAATAATAAATTCCTAAGACCCCCATACACCAGTGATTGTTAAACATTGTGTATCTTTTCCTTTGGAGGTAGACCCCTTCTGTCTTCCATAAATTATCTCAGCTACTTCTCAATTGCAGGAGCAGCTCAACCAATAACAATGATATCTAACATGGAGTATAACAGATTGGATCACATGTGAAAGTAGTGTTGTTCCAACTAAATTTCTCTTCACTCTTGACTAGGCTCCTTCCTCTCTCTTGTCCAATCTTTCCCTCCTGCCCTCCACTTCTGTACTATTTCTGACACTTCCGTCGCCTTTCTCGACATTTCGGTCAGCATTCATCACTCCACTCTCACCACCTCCATCCACTACAAACACACAGACTCACACTCATACCTCAACTTCTCCTCCTCCCAGCCTAAACACACCAAGCTCTCCATCCCCTATTACCAATTCCTCCATCTGCGCAAGCCTGCAGTGACAACCATGACTTTGAGACTCAGTCTCAACTCATGGCTCACTACTTCAGCCTATATGGATATCCCTCACCACTATCCACACCGCCAGAGAACGTTCCATGGACCGTGCATCTACTCTCTCTCCCCTCTGCACCCGTCTTCTGTTTCCCTTCACCTACCACCCCCTCCACCCTACCTCTCTAACACACCATTCTCCAAGCCTTCCGGC
>NC_068991.1:17464758-17466009 GCF_001194135.2 Octopus bimaculoides | reverse complement strand
ACACTCTCTGAGTGGTTGGCGTTAGGAAGGGCATCCAGCTGTAGAAACTCTGCCAAATCAGACTGGAGCCTGGTGTTGCCATCCGGTTTCACCAGTCCTCAGTCAAATCGTCCAACCCATGCTAGCATGGAAAGCGGACGTTAAACGATGATGATGATGATGATGACATATGTATATACAGATATAAATATATACAGACACAGGAGTGGCTGTGTGGTAAGTAGCTTGCTAACCAACCACATGGTTCCAGGTTCAGTCCCACTGCGTGGCACCTTGGGCAAGTGTCTTCTACTATATCCTCGGGCCGACCAAAGCCTTGTGAGTGGATTTGGTAGACGGAAACTGAAAGAAGCCCATCGTATATATATATATAATATATATATGTGTGTGTGTGTGTCCCTCAACATCGCTTGACATCAATGCTGGTATGTTTACGTCCCAGTAATTTAGTAGTTCGGCATAAGAGACCGATAGAATAAGTACAAGGCTTACAAAAAATAAGTCCTGGGGTCAATTTGCTTGACTAAAGGTGGTGCTCCAGCATGGCCACAGTCAAAATGACTAAAATGAATATAAGAATAAAAGAATACATATCTATGTATGTATATATTATGTGTGTACATTTAAACACGTTTTTGTAAACGAGAATATACATATAAAATCTGTTTGACTGTATATATATATATATATATATATATATATATATATATATATATATACATACATATATATGATATGTGACAATTATTCGGTAGCCAAATGTAATTGTCACATATTATATTTACTGATAAATTCGTCTAGTTACATAATATCAAGGTCTCTTTCATTCTTTTGTTGTCTTACCATTACTGTCATACATACATACATACATACATCTATATATATATATATACATATGCACACACACACACACACACACACACACATATATATATTCAGTGAGACAGAAAGATGTACATTGACAGAAAAATATGTATTTATATATGTGTGTGTTAGTACATGTATTTAACTGTGTCCACACAAACACCTATAGTCTCTCGCTCTCTCTCGTACGCACATGCACATAAATAACATAAATGGGCTGATAAATAAAATATCAGTGTAAAAGCCATATGGACTTTATTCACAAGTGTCTTATCTCCCTGGTTACCATTTCTCAACTGGTGTGTGTGTGTATACATGCATACATACATATATCTATCTATCTATCTATATATATATATATATATATATATATATATATATATATAT
>NC_068991.1:17463115-17464053 GCF_001194135.2 Octopus bimaculoides | reverse complement strand
AAGGATATCCCCATACCATCTAGAAAGGAATATATTTTGAAACTTATTAATAATATTACACGTGTAATCTTTTTATTATATTTATCTTATGATATTTACTTTACTTTATATTATACTCATTTATTGTGCTTTTAATTATTAATTTTTCTATATGTGATAGTGGATTTTCATCGATGAGTTCTTGAAAATTGGTTATTTTCCCTAAAACTATATATATTTTATATATACTTTATCTATAAGGTTCAATTTAATTTTAATTTTTTATAAATTGATTTTAATTGAGTTTTTTACCTGTAATTTTGGATTTTGTCCCTAATAATATTATTATATATATATATATATTTATCGTGAGTGTGTGTGCATACATTATATATATATGTATATATATATCGTGTGTGTATGTAAACATATATTTCCTGTGTGTGTGTATGTGTGTGTATATATATATATATATTGTATGTGTTGTTATTGATGAGTTATGTTTGTGCATGCTTGTGTGTATATCTCCAACAAATATTCAAAATGTGCTACTATTACACAGCAACAAATAATTTGGGTGCTCTAAATGTAAATCATGTAAATATAGAACTGAAAACTTGCCATTTCTCTTATGAAACTTCATTGAAGTTTTAGTGAAAAAGAAAATAGTAATAAGGTTGAATTAGTAGGGATGAATGAGTGTTAGTTTGATTGGATGTCAGTGAAAGTGTGTAGCAGGCATTTACAGGGTCCTGTACACCCCACTGTACCCCTACAATTCCCTACAAATTTATGGACTTGTAGTAATGTTAGAACCATTCAATAAGGTTCCATAATATTGTGGAATAATGTGTAAGCTCCACAGTGAATAAAGTGTATGTTTGATTGTTTGTGTGTGTATACTTTATTACTATATACATATATATATATATGTATATATATATATATATATATATATA
>NC_068991.1:17450834-17463015 GCF_001194135.2 Octopus bimaculoides | reverse complement strand
CCAGCATGGCCACAGTCAAAAGACTGAAACAAGTAAAAAAGTAAAAGAGATATATATATATACACACACACACACACATATATAGTCAAATTGAGTATTAAATGTTGAACATTAACAAAAGAGGATGTACATATGGAATATATTAGTTTGACACACTCACCAAAGGTGGAAAAGAAAGTGATATATATATATATATATAGAGAGAGAGAGAGACGTAGATAGAGATAGATTGATGGATAGATAGATAGTTTTGATTAAGGTGGATCCATAAATGGCTGAAGCATATCAAAAGCATGGCACAATTGTTGGCTGGACAGAGTACTGTAAGTCAAGCAATTTAATAATCCATTACCAAAGCATGGATGAAGAGAAATTCACTGTTTGGTAATCCACAACACAATTAGTCTCCAAAGATGAATGGAACCTTAAGCATGGCATAAAAACAATAAAAATAGATGAATGTGCTATCTGGTAGAGATCTTTATTATAATGCAAACAACATACACTCAAATATGCAACATGCATAACATTCATAAGATTATATAATATGCTAAGCAAGTCCCAGCTCATTGCGTTTACTGAATAAACAAGCGAGTTGTATCATGTTGATTAATCAACAGATCATCAAGTGAAATTTCTGATCAGATTTACCAAAATTTAAGAAATGCATGGTAGGTGGGACTACAATCTGCCGATCACGATGGTGGCCGGCAGAATGTGGAAAGTAAAGTATAGTTAAAAGATATTTCTATTTTGAAGATGTCATTTAAACTGAGTAACCTTGCTCATAAAGGGTGGTATTGGCAAAAGAGGCATGTGTACTAGCAGACAACAATCATCAAACCTGTGCTGATTTTTTACGGTTGTTGTATTGGATCCATTTCTCATCACATGTTACAATTCAATTCAAATTTGAATCATTTTTGTGACGAGAAAGTAGCATAATGCAAGCTTCCAAACGTTGCTGTTTCTGATTTTCATTGAGTTCATGTGGAACCCACTTATCCAAATTTTTCACTTTACCGATTTGAACTAGATGAGTCAATATTGTTTGCTTGCTAACACCAAACAACAACGATAATTCATGGGCACTTTGAGATGGATCTGACACGACGGTGGCTTCCAGTTCGTCATTATCCATTTTTGTTTCTGTCGACCGTGTTGCTCATTTGTGAGGTCAAAGTTACCAGAACGAAATTTTGCAAACCAATTTGATACTGTCTGTTGTGTGATAACATTAGAATGAAATATTCTATTAATATTCCGAGCTATCTGTGATGCTGTATTTCCAAGTAAGAACTCATATTTCAAAACTGTACGAATTTCCGACTTATCCATCTCTAAACAAAAATAGCAAAAAACGATTTATAAATACTTTATAAAGTGCAAAATGAGTTAGAATAAAGAAATGGATGTGTCAGCTTTCTAACAAAAAAAAAAAAAAAAGAAGATTGTCAAAATATAATAATGGCGCAAAATGAGCAGCTGTGAAAGTTTATCATATACCTTACTGCAAATTTCATACTTGACCAAATATTACATGAATTGCTACACCTATAATAGTCTTTCTTTATTGTATTACTACTATCTACTAATAATATAACAACAACGACAATAATAATAATAATAATAATAATAATAAATAAGTAAATAATAATTATGATATTGTTGTCGTAGTTTCGTATCGCGGGAGTTTTGTTGAGCATAGTTGTAGGTATAGCTATAAATGACAAAATATCTATTTTCACTTTACGTGGAACATCGCTAGACACGCTAAGCCTTACGTTAGTGATAGATATCGTTGCAATCTGTGCTGTTGGAAATCTGAAAAATGCACGGGCGATATTATTAATGGATCAGATGAATTAATGAAACAAGTGTAGCATTACCAGACAACCCATTCGTCAATTTTTATTATATACCATCATCATCATCCATTTAACATCCACTTTTCCAAGCTTGTATTCGTCAAATGGAATTCGCTGAGGCAGATTTTCTACAGCCGGATGCCCTTGTTGTCACTAACCCTCACTTGTTTCCGAGCGCTGTCGTATTTCCCTGTGACCGGACATTTTTTCTCGAAAGATTGGGAATAAATAACATTGATACTCGAATACAACAATCATTCAATTCCAAGACAAAGAAACACACATATCCTCACCCTCATACACATACATACATACATACGTGTGTACGTACGTGCGTGTGTGTGTGTGCATGCGCGCGCTCATACGACACTCGTCTTTCAGTTTCCGTCAACCAAATCTGTTAAAGCGTCGTTGGCCGAGTAAATGGGAATAACAGAAAATAATAGCATTGCTCAAAACATTTCGAAAGATACAGTAAACGAAAGCAACAACTATAAAACTAGTTCACGTGCACATAATTTGCCAAGCAAAAGTATAAAAAAATATTTCAGTAGAAGGCATTCCCCCAGTAAACAATATGTTTGGCAACTATAACATTTACATGTGCCCCCACCCCCACATGCACACACGCCAAACGAAAGTGTGTCGAATTCTAGTTAAGATTCGTTCTTTGTAAATATTTGATATGGAGCATTTAAAAGTGAGAATAGTTGCTTTGAGACATTATATCAACAAAACGGGTGATGTTTTTTTTTTTCAGAAGTTATCGTCCAAGTACGAGAGAAGAGAATGATGACTTGCATCCGAGTGGAAAAGTGATCAGAAATTGAGCTGGAAGTCATCATTCAAGCCAAGCTAAAAAAAAATCTGGACAAAATCCTGGATTATGCAGAACTCCCAATTCGACAAAAATTGAATATTACGGTGGCAGAGGGGAATAGCGCCAACCACAGCTACTTTTGTAATAGTACCAACCGCAGCAACAAAAAGTAGCGGGAAAAATACTGCGTTCCTGCCAATGCCACGTACAAAACAGCATCAACAACAACTACAACAAAGCTGGCAACAGCAAAAATCATCGCAGAAACATTAGAAAAGTAATTAAAAACTGAAGTATCTGCTGTTGCAGCAGCAGTAAGAACAACAACAATAGACATCTCCAAACAACAGCAAACTACAATATCAAACTCACTTCAAAATAAAAGCCCCTAACACTTACAACTCACCACAGAAAAACACAAATATGCACAATTACAGACTCTCTTCTTCGACTACTACAAACCGCCCTAGACTAGAGACTTCTCCAAGCGACGAAGTTGAGGCGAGATATCCAACTATGGAGTTCTGTGAAAATCAAGTTAATCGCAAACACTATTTCAACCACAATCACAGGAAAAACAAATCACAAGATTAATAAAAACAACAGTGAAAATTCACAAGAAAAGTCACATCAGCTTTACTCTAGTTTTAAAGAGCAACATTGAATTCAAAGAAGTTTTAAATAACAAATGCATAGCTACTAATGGGGAAGGCTCACCCCCCAATATTCCCAAAGATAGACTCTTAATATAGACAGATCTACAAAAATACTTAGATTTAAAGGTGAAAGTTTTCCATTTTATGTTAGTTTAGAAAAATGCCTAATAGAAATGTTTTGCAAAGACCTTTCAAAACTTCTCGCTCAACCAATCAGGATTCTGAATCAATCGACCTCCTTGAGAGCTAAATTTAGTGACCTCCCATATTTTTCTCCTGCTAGCATAGCTGTCCTCAGAGTCGGATGTATAAATGTGCGTGATTTCGGGGTCAGCTTGGAAGCACGGTCACTTACTCAATAACTTCAGGTCGTTAAATATAGACATGAGCGAGTGCTGAAAAGTCTCTGCTTCAAATTTTGGGAAAGTTAACTCGAAATTTGTTTGACAACTGGCAGTAGAAAGGAAGAATTCCTGCAGCTGTGACAGTGCGGCTGAGGAAGGACGTCGGGTTATAACTCTGCTAAACACAGAGTTTAAGACTGACCAGTTTTAGCGAAAAGACTGGTGCTTGTCGTTGGTGGGCAGGGTGAGGAAGCGCAAACGTGCGCAATCCCGAACAGATATATTCACAGCAACTCCTACTTTGTGCGTCAGTGTGGCTTTGATCAATTTGGGTCAGTCGAAGGCATTCGATACGGTCGACCATCGTTACTTGGAAGTCATTTTGAACTCGGTCGCTACTTAATGCTCAAAATAAATAGCTACCAATCGGAACCGTTTCGCAATGCACACTTGGTCCGTTAGAACTGCCTGCTCTTGCCTCTTCTGTATGTACTGGTTCTCGAACCACTGCTGCGGAGGTTGGGACAGCTGAGGGGTATCCCATTCGAACTAGGACCCGGGAGGGTAGTGCCGACGTACACGGACGACGTCATCGTAATGGTGTCGGACGCCTCCGAAGTAGAGACGGTTGGACCGTTCTAAAGGAATACAAATCAGTGTTAGGTGCCAAGATTAAAACCAACAAATCGGGACACTTGCAGCTAGGGACTTGGAGATGTAGCTCCATATTGTCGGACGGCGTTATCGGACGCTGAACTGAGGGATCGGTTAAACAGCTCAGAGTCTGGTTTGGTTCCGACCTCCAGGTGGGTAAGAACTGGGAGGAGGTGATGAACAAGATGGCCAAACTTACCCAGAAATTGGCAGAGACGAAACTGTCACTGAAAGGACGCCTGATCGTTGTGCCTTGCCCTAGCTACCATCGGATCAGGTTGAAGCGTCTGTATTCAGTTTCCCGTGGAAGGGACGCGTTCCATTGGTCAAGTGGTCAGTCTGTTGCCAGTACCCTCAGAGTGGCAGCTTAGGTATGCGGTAGCTGTTGATGCTCAGACACGCATTGAGGTTGCACCACCTGCAACAATTCTTGGACGAGGAACCTGTGTCGGCACCATTCGTGAGGTACGTACGTCTTTCTGAAGCTCGTGTCCTTGACTGAGCTGCAGGTCTTTGGTGAAGCAAAGACTGAAACTGGGTGCCTGACACTTACAGTATCACCAGTCGCTCACCACATTCTACGAGTCGGGCAATGGGATTGATGGATGTTCCACTTTAGAAATCTGTAGAAGAATAGTAACAGGGAAGTATGATGACGTTCTCGACGAGTCTCTGAACGTCGATAAAAACGAATTGGCTAGTTTGTTTCGGAGTCCTTTCAGGCTAGGGACTATCATAGATAATTTCCAGGAGTCCTTGGCCTGGCAGTTCTATCAAGAGGCGCTACCGGTTCGAGATATACTCTACAAGCACGGATGAACCGTCAGACGGGCTTGTATGAGATGAGCGTAGAGCTACGAAACCGTTCTGCATGCACTTGTTCGCTGTCTGAGCATTGTTGACCTGTGGAGTTATGTAGAACAGCTGCTGTCACGCGTTAGAAGGATCCGTCTTTCAGCCGAGTACATAGTGATGACTACCTCGCCGCCCTGCTTTAACCAGGCAGGTAAGGTATTTTTCATATTCTGGTAATTTGATTTATCGACTCAAAAGGCAAAATTGACCTCGTCGGGATTTGAACTCAAGACGAAAACATTCGAAACAATGTCTTATGCGGTTTTTCTTCCAACTTCTTATTCAAGCAATTCAGTCAATCCATCTGCAGAATTGACATTTTAACCATGTTGTACAATCTTCAGAGAAAGAACGCCCATCTTCTGTCCAGAGAAAGATCTGTAGGTTATTGCTATTTATAGCGTATACAAACTTGGATTCAGTTAAACTGGCCCATCTAATTTGCGTAACTGCATACACTGACAATATGGATTAATTTATAATGCAGTACACAGTAGTTCTGTTTTATTTTGCTTTGTTTTGGTAATTTGAAATGTAAGATGCAATGATTTATAAAGTGAAGTTGCTGCAAAGTTACCTTCTTTGTGCATCTTTCGGTGATTTTGTAACCAGGTTGACACTTTCGAAACTTTGAAGATGTACTTGTCGAAGAAGTGATTTGATTTGAGAACGTAATGTTGGAAACGAAGCAATCAGATGACAGAATTATTTTAACCATCTAACAACACATATAAACAGTTAAATCCCCTATTAAATTTATTTCTTGAGGTGCTAAGATGTTCGTCGCTCAGTTGTGATAGTTTTTGTGATAGTCAAAAGAGCACTTTCACGATATATAATTGCTTCAGTGTGATTCAACACAAAGTCTTAAATCAAGTCATTTGTTAGTAAAGTGTAGTCTAACCCTGAAATCACTAGCGTAACTAGTGTGTGTGCCGTCCGGAGCGCGAATTTTTCCCCCACGAGAGTTCCGGACCCCAGTAATGAACTCATTTGCATACAGCCAATTAAAGCTCGCTTTGACTTTGTTGTCAAGTGTCAAGTTAACAAAGGTTGTTGCTGGTGGCAGAAACCGCATTGGTGCTGGCGGGCCGTTGAAGGATTGTTTGCAAAATGTGAAAGGAAAGGTATCGTTCAGCTCTCAGATTATGCCTAACAAATGACCTTATCTTATCGCCCATCACTTGTTATGCGCTCATTAGTTTGATAGTTGAACTCTGATTGGCTGTATGCAAATGAGTTCATAACTGGAGTCCGGAACTCTCGTGGGAAAAAAATTCGTATCCGGGTTGGCCTTTCCGTTTAACGACCCAAGTCCCCACAAAAAGCACATATTACCTACAGCAGACCAAAAAGTGCCGCCCCTACCATCCCCCACTAGCTACGCTAGTGCCTAGAATATAAGGTATACCTATTAATAAACAATTTAGATTTGATGTGCTAAGTAAATATAGTTGATTGTATTTCTTCGTGGACAGAAAAAAGATCGTTTTAATAAAAAAATCTTCATTAAAAAATCATGTTTCAATAGAATATTGTACGTATGTATGTATGTATGTATGTATGTATGTATGTATGTATGTGCATGTGTGTATATGTATGTATGCTTGTATGTACGTATGTGTGTATGTATGTATGTGTGTATGTATGTATATGTATTTGTAGTGTGTGTATGTATGTATATATGTATGTATATATGTGTGTGTATGTGTGTATTTATGTATGAATGTGTGTATATTTATGTGTGTATGCATGTATGTATATATGTATTTGAGTATGTGCGCATTTGTGTACATGAAATGTATGTGTCTATGTATATATGCATGTGTAAGTATCTATATGTATAGTCACTGCATGAACTAACATATCGTTAGTAACAGCTTTATGAGTTTTAACACTCATGAAATTACCAACACTCGCACGCGCACGCACACACACATACACACACACACACACACACACGCACACACACACGCACACAAACACACACACAAACACACACACACACACTCATATATATGTGTGGGTAGTATGATATAAAATACATTAAAATGAGTGTGTATATATATATATAAATATATGTGAGTATATATATACATATACACACATACATACGCACACACATGTATGTATAGATAGGTATAATATATATATATATATGTGTGTGTGTGTGTGTGTGTGTGTGTGTGTGTGTGTGTGTGTATATGTAAACATGCATGCACACACACACACACACACACTGCACTTAGAAACCACTGATTTGCTAGTTTGAAGAGGCAGGCGTAATATAGTTTACCAATTCGCTCTATAACATCACATGCCACAAATACCAACAGCCAAGTAATTGAGAAATCTGGACATCTTGACTTAGTTAAAGATTTCAGGAATGTGTTAGTTTCTGACTATAATTTATTTATTTGTTTTTATTAAAAATGTTTCGAATAATGATTTCAAACATTGGCACAAGGCCAGACATTTTTAGGGCTTTAAAATAATAAAATATATTTGTAACGTTTTCCTTTCTTTTTTTTTTTTTTCAACAGACAGCAGAAATGCCGTTCTCCTGCATCATTCTTTCAAAGCATTCCTATCCAACACGCACACACACGCGCACACGCACGCACACATGTACATGCACACAAACACACTCGCACGCGCAGATAATAGCACGCGTATCTATGCACTCAACCTCTCACTTCCTCACTCTTTCTCTCTCTGCTCTTCTCACTTTCATTCTTCTGCGGCCATGCTGGGCTCAACGTCTTTAAGGCAAGTACTGAGTCGATCATAGCGATCTCAGTACCAGTATTTATTTTATATATTTAGTTTATTGTTTATTTTGTCGAGATCTATTTGTCGGACTGCTAGATTTAAGATGATACTGAGACAAACTATAGCAGCTTTTAGATCGTAAGCATAATGCACAAGTATACAGAAAGATAGACAGACCGACAGATAGATAGATAGATAGATAGATAGATAGATAGATAGATAGATAGATAGATACCACTGCCATGTAGTGGGATTGACTGCGAATCACAAGTTTGCGAAGTTAACTTCTTAACCATTCATGTATGTACCACTGCATTTGCATGCATGCATGGATACATGAAAAGCATGTATGTATGGATGGAGGTACATGTGAGCGGATGCAAATGTTATATAAACACACATACACGTGCGTTATATAATTTATACACATTCACACAATTATCTATTTCTCAGTCCGTTTGTGTGTGAGTACCCATATATATGTGTGTGTGTGTGTGTGTGTATGCATTTTATTTAAGTATACCCGTCTGACTGTTCCATCTATCGATCTATTCATCGAGCTAGCTATCTGTATGTCTGTTTATCCATCTATTTATTTTTTTTATTTTCGCCACCGTACTTTCCCCCTATTATCTCCAAACTTTTATCTATACATAATTCGAATTTCTAGTTGTATTTCTAAGTCTTTAATGTCCATAAATTCCATCGCATCTAAATAATAGCTTTAAAAAATAAAAAAATAGGGAAAAATTAATTCAGGTGGAAACAAGGAGACAAAGAAACAACAAATAAAAGAAAAATAAAACCATAAACTATGGCAAGTTTCCTCGGAACCAATCGAAGCAAAATTCGAAAGGTTCACATTTTCAGCCAATCATCGATTCCCATCAATCACGAGCCCTACACTAGCCAGCCAATCAGCCAACCAAGCGTACCTTGTTCTGTTACTGTGCCTTATAAAATAGTAGCAGCAGCAGACAAACGCTCGCTTGCTCACACCCCGACCGACCGAAGCAACCCACCCGCCCATCATCCACCCATCCATCCACCCATCCATCCATGCAGCTAGCCAATCATCTATCTATCTATCTATCTATCTATCTATCTATCTATCTATCTATCTATCTATCTATCTATCTATCCTGCCCGCCAGTCCGTTTGTCTGTCTGTCTGTCTCACTAGCTAGCTACACACACACACACACACAGAACTCTGTTTTGTTAGAAATAAACCACCCTCGTCCCTCCAAATATTAAAAAGAGACATACAATATCTATCTAACCAAATGCTGGCTATACATAAACAAATAGATATAAGGATAAATAAACAAATTTGATGTATGTGAGGGGAATTACCCGGGGTTGCCTTTTGCAAAAATTGATCGACTGATATAGGGCAACCGTGATCGAGCAGAACTCTGATCAAAGGCATTCCAGCTATGATCCTATCGCCCTTTTTTTAGGGAATTGTGGGACCACATTAACTAATGTGTCCTTTGTTTAAGACGTGGAGTATGTTATAAGACGGAGATATATGACTGTT
Organism: Octopus bimaculoides; assembly: GCF_001194135.2. Lineage (NCBI taxonomy): Eukaryota > Metazoa > Mollusca > Cephalopoda > Octopoda > Octopodidae > Octopus > Octopus bimaculoides. The sequence goes on along the minus strand of NC_068991.1, from coordinate 17,453,504 downwards.
TTATCTAGCAAGTCAAGCAACCTCGCAGAGGCGTGCAGGTACATGTCTGCAAAATTATCGAGAAGATGAGGGATGAGACACGATTTTCATATTTGAGAAGCGTATTAGCTTCAACCGAGGATCGAAACCCGTTAGCAAACTGACTTCCTCTATCGCTCGCCTTAAATGTAAATATGTGCACACTTACAAACATACACACTCAGGTGCACGTGTACATGCCTATGAGAAATCTCAATTGTTCGAACTAAATAATTATAGCTGTGAAGTTCTACCCGTCACACGCGTGTTCAGAATATTGAGTACTATGATGTGACGAGTACTGTAGTGCAGAGAGCGCCGAGAGAGCATATAATCCGAGATGCCTATCCTAGTTTCAATCCTCATCTTGAACCCTTTCAATTCTCTTTATATTCTATACTCTGCCACCTTGTTCCAATGCCTTTCGGAATGTCATGCATGTCATATGATCCAGTTTTTTTTCTTCTTTTCTTTACGAAAACATAGTCTTTGACAAATTATTGTTATATACAAAGAAATAAAAGCTGGATTATCCTTATTTTTTTTTTTTCCTTTCAAGAAATAAAATTAATAAACCACTAATGTATATTCCTATTTTACTGATTTTTCTAAGAATTGTTTCGGCGTACGAAGTTAAATATTTTGGTTACCTACACATATTTCATGCATACGTGCATACATACATACATACATACAATCTTATGTATGTGTAAACACACACACACACACACATATATATATATATACACACATATGAGTGAGCATATATATAACGTACACTTGCATATATATATATACACACACACATATATACACATATATATAACGTACTTACATATATATATACACATATATATATACACACATACACACACCCACACACACACATATATATATATATATATATATATGTATGTATGTATGTATATAATGCATATATGCAGACATATGTATATACACATATATGAATACATACATACACACACGTATATACACATAGAAACATACACGTATGCATACATTATTATACATATGTTTGTTTTTATGTTAAAAGAATCACATGCTTTATGGAAACAAACACACACATTTAGACACACACCCTCTCTCTCTCTCTCTCTCTCTTTCCTATACTCATCTCTCTATCTCTGCTTTCTTACGTGTATATGTATTTATTTATTTTGTACGTAAATATGTAATAATTTTGTCTTGCAATCTAAAAATAAAACATTTTTCATCAGGGATTATCATCTATTTTGTAAGGGTGCATGTAGTAGGAGAAAGTATAGAAATAAAGAAACATAAAGGTATAATAAGAAGCAAAGGAGAGAAATAAGTAGATAGATAGAGAGAGAGAGAGAGAGAGACTGTATGAGAAGGATTAAGTGAGGGAGAGTAAGAGGAGTGAACGAAGACTGATTTAGTCAAGTACGAGAGAGAAAATAAAAGTAGGTAAATAGATAGAAAGAGAAAGACAAAGAGAGGAAAAGTGCCTTTTTATATCTCCCTCTCTCTTATTATCCAGTCCTTTTCTTTTCCCTACGAGTGCTTTGTATTTTAGCCTAGGAAGTGCGCCTCATCTATCGGAGAACAACCCGCTTACCAGGGGAGATAATGTTTGCACAAGTTTTATATATTTATACATGTATATACATATATGTATAATTTAAAGAAGAAAGAAAGAATAAATGAATGAGAGAGAGATGGAGAGAGTGTATGTGTGAGAGAGAAAAAAAGATACAAGGTAAGCGAATAAGAGACTGACAAAGAGAGTGAGGGAGACGTGCAGTGATGATGGCGACCATCCCAGCTTGGATTGTTTTGTCAGACATGTACGCAAACCGCCGCAGCCGTCATCGACGACGACGGGCAATCGTGTGGTGTGGCGGTCGCTGGGAATGGTAACCAAGCGCAGATTTACAGGAGCAATAATTAACAAGGATAATAATTATAGTAATAATTAATTAATTCCATTGACAATAATTCCGAACTAAATAGTGGTGTGCTATGTGAGTGTTTTGTGTTTTTGATGTCCGTCTCGTCAACATCGTCATATATTAGGGAGAGAGAGAGAGAGAGACAGAGCGAGCGAGGGAGAAAGAGAGTCAGCATAGCTAGTTAGCTAGCTGCAAGCCAGTTTTCTTTGATGAATGAAGAGATGTAACAGGGAAGGAATGCAATATCACTAGTTATAGAAGAATCATATACACGCGCGCATATATATATATATATATATATATATATATATATTCTGTCAACAGATTTGAAACTTTTCACTGTAAGACCCAAACCAAAGCAGAAATATCATACAAGGAAAAAGCATAAAGAAGAAAAAATTTAAGTCTATCTCTTTCCCCCAGAGCATGCCAGCCTTGGCCTCTGTGCTGGGTTCACCATGGCTCACATATTCCATGGTTACGAACTGTTACTGTTTAAAAGATTCCATTCGGAACCGAGCCTTTGGTTGGAATGGAAGAATAAGCTATTGGAGAAAAGCCGCGATGCCCCATCACCTACGTCTCTCATTGACCTGGAAGACATCGGAGTAAGTATATAGACATATCCCTCTATTTCTATACGCGTGTTTGTTTCTATGTATGTGTGTGTGTGTGTGAGTATATATATATATATATATATATATATATATATATATAT
>NC_068991.1:17446995-17450589 GCF_001194135.2 Octopus bimaculoides | reverse complement strand
AATCTATAAATGTAATATCGAATTTATGTACATGTATGTAATGAATTGTAATCTAATTCATATAATATAATGAATTGTAATCTAATCTAATTGATATATATATATATATATATATATATATATATTAATGTACATATGTATATCATATAAACTAATGACTTATCTATCCACACACACACACACACACACACACACACAGTGTTTCGTTTTATAAGTGTATGTGTCAAGTTCTGAACCCTCCCCTCTTCCACTTCGTTTCCGTGTGTCATGTCTGTCTCACAGCTGTCTCTACGGTCCGGTGTATTTCATTTTATTAACGTTACACCTTAACAATTTTTACATCACATATGGAATTATGCACATACACAGGCAGAGGCAATATATATACATATGTATATATATATCGTCATATACACGTTATATATATATGTGTGTGGAATATTTCAGAGGAATATATATAGATACATATATAATACTTTGTTTTTTTTTATAATTATATGTGTTGTATTTATATTCTATGAAGAAGAAACACATATGAATATATGCAGTGTTATTACCAGTTCAAATATGCTTGTGGCACGTTCGAACCCGTAAGTAAGCCATTCGCTGTGTATTGTGATGGAGAAAATTTCTCGCTGTTCTTGTAGAAATGCAATGTTATGACAAAACACAGTGAACGGCTTGCTTACGAGTTCGAACGTGCCACTAGCATATTTGAACTGGTAATAACATTGCTTTTATACACGTGACTGCTTAGCGCTCCCACCTCATAATATATATATATATATATTTGTATTTATATTTTATTAAAAGGTAACACATACACGCGCACAAACACACACACATTAGAGAGGGTGGGGTTTATATGCATATAACATATACATGATATATATAATACATATAATGTTATGTACATGTGATATATACATGTAAGATATATGATATATATAATATAGACTTTATATAAAGATATAGATCATATTTTGTCGATTTATATAACTTTATGAGATAGATTACATATATATGTGTGTATAAAATACATTTATGGTATATGTAAAATTAATATATATAAATATTTTGTATATATATACTGTATAGGGGCTCTTCAGTGTTATTCTCATCAAACCATACCCGTCTACCTATCACATTCCCCGCACCTCATCGACATCCTTAGATACACAAATGGACTAACACATACTAATTAACTTGAATAAATGTGCTGCCAACAATGCATAGCTATCCGGTGGAAACCAAACATGTGTCCATGCATACACCGTATGCCTCCTAATTATCTGCCCCTGATGACTATGTGCTAAGCCAATCTCGCTGGAGTCGCTGGAATGGTGTGAATTCTTATGTAGGTCTGTTTGGATAATACAAGTATGATGTGCAGTATGGCTGAATGTTTAACATGTTTACTTTACAATCACAAGAAACTGGGCTTGATGCTACACTGTGATATCTTGAGTATATGGATGGAGCTTTACGTTTTGTGAGAAATTTGGTTGAGTTGAAACTGTAGAAGTCCGTGAGATTGATTCCACTTAAAATTCAAAGGTCTAGTTTTATCATGCTGTGTCACACTGATTTTGTAAACGAATTACGTTACGGGTACATGTTTGTGTGTGGTGTACTCGACCGCTTTTGAATTAATTCAATTATGACCTACCACTTACAATCATGTGTAAAAAATATTCAATTATACTTGCAGGCTGTACGAGTATTTTTCCACGTTCAGTATGAGAATCGGTATTTCTGAGCAGTAGCATCGCTTATCTCCTGCTATGAGTTATATTTCAGTAATTATATTGCAAATATCTAGCTTAGTTTTGTCATACTTATTATCACTCTGAAAGACACCACACACAAGGAAAAGTTCTCAGTATACTAATACTTCCCAGAAACTGAAGAAGGTAACATGATGGAAAGAGAAAAAGTTAAATTCTATTCCATGTGCACTACTTTTGCTCTGTTATTTAAGAGTTCAACCACAATACAATTGACAATAATAGCAAAGAAAGAACAAGGACCTGGTAATGAAATGCAGAAATAGTTAATGCTCTGGCTATAGTAAGCCAGATAAATAAAACAAAACAAGGGGCCTTTATCCATAAGCCTTATGGTAAGATTATCAGATGCATCACACTTTTTTGTGTGTAAGGTCCTTGTATAAATGTTTAAAATGGAAGTGTCTGTCAGAATTTCCAATCAACAGTTTTCAGTTGTTCAATCAGCTAAACAGGATTATTGAACTAATGTGTAAGTGGCTGAGCATTCCACAGACATGTACTCCTAATGTAATTCTCCCATAGAATCGTCAAGACACTGTATGACAAACCTTTGCTTACTGTTACAATCTATCTTACAGGCTTGTATACAGTCTCTGTCTCCCCCAAATATGGGTTGACCTCAGGCTATAGAAAATTACACTTGTTTAAGGTGAGATTGAGCCGTGTACCTTGTGGTTGTGAAGTGAACTGCTTAATCATTTGACTGTATGTCATCTACTTTGTGTGTGTAAATATATATATATATATATATATATATATATATATATATATATATATATAGTATGTACATACATATGTATAACATGATATAATATATGTAATATGTATATTATATATATTATAATACATGTATGTTTATGATCAGTATGCCAACAACATTGACCAGATGATCTTAACATCATGTTTAAAAATCACCCAAGGTTAGGACCTTGTACCTAACACCCCCATTACACAAATGAAACTCAAAGCACTTAAGTATAAAGTAACACAGCTATTTTGCCTTAACTAGTCTGGTTTTGTCTAATACTGTACTGAAAGAAATCAAGACTCCATAATGTTCAAAGGATCCCTGATAAACAACTGGGTGGGGTTGCAGAACCACATCCCACTTGTAGATTTCATGTTTTGATGTCCTACCTGACACCAACCACTCTGCAGGGAGCACACTCTGGATGCTTATTTTTATGGCAAGGTAGTTATGCCTTCTCTTGACACCAAACTGCACTGGATAGACTGTAGTTGAGAAAATGAAGTGAGTTCATGGAATTGATAAATAGTGAAGATGAGTATGGATGCTGATACTAAATGAGCATATGGGAACATAAGGTTGAGTATATAAAGTACATGCATGTCCCTTACAGTGATGATGTGAACATATGTATGTAAATACATACATGCATACATGCATTTATTAGAGCACACGTTTGTAGGTGTGTCAATAGATATATGTATATGTGTATATAGTTGTATATACACATATACATAGTTACATAAGTATGTATAAGCATATACATATATATTTTTGCATATGTATATATGTATACACACACATTTATATATACATATGTATATGCATATATTTATATATGAATATACACGTAAGTATGTATATTCATGTGTGTATATATATATACATGCAAATTTATATATATATATGAACATGCATGCAAATTTATATATATATACATGCATACAAATTTATATATATATATATACATCCATACAAATATATATATATATATATATATATTATATACATGCAAATATATATATATATATATATATATATATATATATATATATA
>NC_068991.1:17439668-17445820 GCF_001194135.2 Octopus bimaculoides | reverse complement strand
CTCTCACTCTCTCTCTCTCTCTCTCTCTCTCTCTCTCTCCTCCACCTCTCTCTCCCTCTCTCTCTCTATCTCACACACACACACACACACACACACACACACGTATACTATGAGTTCTTTCAGTTTCCGTTTGCCAAATCCACTCACAAGGCCTTACACACCCTGGGCTAGACACTTGCCCAAGTTGCCACCCGGTGGGACTGAACCTGAGCCTATGTGCTTACGAAATAATTTCCTAACCACACGGCATGAATGCATGCATGCATGCAGCTTGTTCTCAGTGTGTGTATGTTGTGACAATTTCCCTTTAGTCGATTTGATAGCTTTTTCTTTTGTTCGGAGCTGTTATGTTATCACCAGTTATTCTTGTGGGTTGGCAGAGTCGTTAGAACGTTGGACAAAATGCATTGGACGTATTTTGTTACGGTCTTTTACGTTTTATGTTCAAATCCTACTGAAATCAATTTTGCTTCTCGTCTTTCAGGGTTCTATAAAATAAAGTATTAAGGAATGAGGTCGCTCTCAAAAACTGCCGGCTTTGTGCCTAAATCAGAAATTGTTATTACGATAGCTAAGAAGGTGGATCGGCGGATATCGTCGAAAAGCGACCAAAATACTTTGCGGTTTTTAGTTCTGACGTTTTTATATATACATACGTTCAGTTCCCACAGTAGCTAACTTTCCATGTTATATTTTCGGAGTCGATAATATTAAGTATCAGTTGATGGAATTGACTAATCCTTCGCTCCAAATTTCTAGCCTTGTACTTATGTTAGAAATTATTATTATTATTACGATCGCAGCTAACGCATTTGAACTCCGTTTAACGCCACTACATCTTATCTACCAACATTCTTGGTTGTACAACTTTTTCAAGTATAAGAAATGATTATGGTTATTCCATTCTTATGGAAGCACCAATACCGGTTCTTTTGTATGGTGAAGCGAGAAATGAGATCACATGACGGTCATGCTCCCCACCCAACGATGTATTAATATAAGTGACTATCGCTACCTTGGTGCAGTAAGAAGTCTGCTTCTCAACCACACAGTTCTGGGTTCAGTCCCACTGCGTGGCACTTTGGGCAAGTGTCTTCTACTAATAGCCTCGGGCCGACCAAAGCTTTCGGAGTTAATTTATTGTAGACGGAAACTGAAAGAAACCCGTCGCATATAATATATATATATATATATATATATATGTGTGTGTGTGTGTGTGTTTGTCCCCAAGACTGCTTGACAACCGGTGTTGGTGTGTTTACGTCCCCGTAAATTAGCGGTTCGGCAAAAGAGAGCGATAGAGTAAATACCTAAAATAAAAACGTTCTGGGGTCGATTCATTCGATTAAAAATTCTTTTAGGCCGTGCTCCAGCATAGTCGCAGTCTAACAACTGAAAGAAGATAAAAGATAACCATTTTTTTAAAGTGGCACAGAACCATACCAGGGATCCTCTTGTGCACACGGTTCCTCGACCGTCTGGAAATAGTAGCCTAAATGTAAGACTACATCCACTCGCTGGTAACAAAAAACATACATGGTTACAGCGTATAGAATTGTCTTTGATACATAGGTTGTTCAGTTAGGGCTAAAAAAACAATAGTGATCAAAGATCTGCTAGGAATTTAATCTTGTAATTGTATGTGGTGTTTGTTTAATGCATTCCCAGTGCGGATGTGAACGGAATCTGGATTCGTCATCACTGCGAGCATTTTAATAGTTTATTTGTACCCGAAATTCCAGCATCTCGTCTGCTTTGTGTTTGTGATGTGTACAGACACACACTGTGGCAAACATTGTTATGTTTAAGTGATGCGATTTCAAATTGCTGCGTTTTCATCGCATCGCCACTCTTTGTGGATCTGTTGTTTGTGTCGCGCCTCGACTTCAGGCCGACTTACCTACACACCACCACAGGAATTACTCGTTAAGGGATCACCTAGGGCTACACAACAGTAACTGTCATCACATTACCACCATCATCATCACTACCACCCATCAGCAATCATGCATTCAGTGATTCCTTATCTAATCAACTCTAGGTGAATCTTAACATGACCACCACATCAACAAAACCAATCGTAGTAGTAGATGCACGCTGCTGCTGCAGCTACTACTACTACTACTACTACTACTTATCGTGACAGGTTGTTAATGGGTGGGAGTCGCGGAGGTTTTAATTGTTTATTTTGTAGCAAGGCGTATATTTATTATCACAGCTATGGTATATGATTGTGTGTTTGTGTACGTATGTACACACACACACGCATATACATACCCATGTGATAATATCCGTAATATTGTGTGTATATATGTATAAAGTGTGTGTGTGTGAAAATCCACATACTTATTGTTGCCGGTATATTTTCTCAACTTGTTCTGTTCGCCTGTAATGTCGCAGACGAACAAAATTACACACGCACACACTTTATGTTTTTATGTATTTCAAGGAAGAAACAGAAGAATAGTGTAAAGTTATATAAGTGACTCAAGGGTTGAGAGTTGCTTATGTTGCGCTATATACACACACACAAGCACACACATGCACGCACGCACACATATAGCGCTCACACCCACCCACCAAGCGATCAAACCTTTATTACAAGTCTTGTGTAGTAACAGATTGAAAGGGGTGTAGATAGAGATGGATTAGCATAGGGAGTAGGAGTAGCTGAGCCCCATTGAGTGGCCGGTCGTCTGGAGGGTTAGTAAGAGGAGGGAGGAAGAGGATAGAAAAAATTTAGAAGTAGTAGTTGTAACGTTGCGTCGGGGCGGAGAGGTGGGGGGGTAGTTTATAAAGAGAGCGTAATAAGGAGCGCGCATGCAGGCGCACGCGGAGAATTTGTGCGTGTAGGTGTAGGGAGTGGGTACGTAAGGGGAAAATGCATTGCTGGTGATCGGGGTAGGAGTGAGAGGTACAAACAGAGGTGGAAACAAATATAGAGGGAGTGAGGGGGTGGGAAAACAGTTGTGAGGATAGTCGGTAGAAAGAAGGGAAGGAAAGAGGGATATAGATTGGTAATGAGATTTAAGGGAGGAAAATAAGGAACCGCGAGAAGGAGGAAGGGGAGTAGATTTGCTGATTTTCATGTTTGTCTGCTGCTGGCATTATTTGTCTGCTTTATACATTCCTTGTGATATATATATATATATATATATATTTCTCATACTTCAATGAGAATGTATGTATATATCGCGTGTGTGCATATGTATATATATATGCGTATGTTTGTTGTATACACAATATGAATAAAAACTTGCATATTTTTTCTGTCCCTGTTTTATTTACACGTGTGTAGAAGTTTTTATTAAATCTATATAAATGTGTATATGTAGCGTGTGTACGCATGTGTGTATATGTATAGATGGAAGTATGATTTATCATCTTTATGTATGTCTTTCTCCCCTCTCTCTTTCTCTACTTATCTATCTATCTATTTATCTATCTATCTATCTATCTATCTATCTATCTATCTCCCCTTGTTTAACCAACACTGTTTCTTTTCCTAATTTTGCTGCGATTTTCTAGATTTTAAACTTATTCCCCAGTTTATTGTAAATGTGTGTGTGTGTGTGATATACATACGTTGCTTTATGTCGAATGAATGTGAAAGAAGTGTTCAATACATGTTGTAGAGGAAATATTTTTTAAAAGATTCAATCTGAAACTGAATTTGCTTTGCGACTTGAGTTTCACGCTATTGCGATCTCAGGCGAAGGTATATATAATTGTATACGCGTAAAATAATGCTGTTTTTTTCCCTTCTTTTCTTTCTAAGCAGTGGTGGCTGTGAAAGTCCAGGATATAGTATAAGTATTGGGAGTGATCGCGGGAATTATATATATATATATATATATATATATACACACACACACACACACACACACACATGAGAGAGGGGGGAAAGGAAGGGGAGAGTCAGAGAGTTCATCGTTTAAACTATATCAGTACCTGTTTCTATTGCAAATGCTGTATTTAAAACCCCCTCTTAAATGAATACTTCTCTCACTCCCACTTAAAGATGGTTCTCACCCCCCCCCCACTTCCTTAAATGCTGCACTCACTCTTCTTCAATACTGCGCTCAAGAAGTCCCTTTTGTAACTCCCGGCGAACGATTTTTCCATCTCCCTACCTTCCCCTATACACGTAATAAAAGCTGGAGTGCTTGTTACAATAACATCCACTTTACGTTATCTTTCGTAACAATGCAGTGTCACACACACACACGGATGCATACCATACATATATATACGCATACACATGCGCATGAGTCTCATGGAATCGAACATCAATCCTGGTGATCTTGCGGTATATGTACGATAATCATGCAAAGGTTTTCCCCACTGGTTTCTCTCATGAATCTAACAATGTTTTCCTACTTGATAAACGAACAGATGTAGAACTATTTTGTAAATATCTGCAGGTACAAACTCAGGACATATCCTCTCTAGTCAAAGGTCTTTTCAAGCATTTTAGGCCCTTCTTTCTCCTTATTATTAAAATGATTTGTGTGTGTGTCTGTATGTGTTATATGTACGTAAACACACATACACACAGAGGAAGATAAAACCCAAAACACGAGTATACATACGTTTTCTTTTATTGTCAATAATTGGTAGAAATTAGAGTGACGTGACTCAAGGGCCGAGAATTTTATCAAAACTGCCAGTGCAGGAAACACGGCCCTTGATTCACTGTTACTTCTGCCGATTGCTAATAAAAAAAAAAACGTGTTCATATGTGTGCTTACACATGTATATTAGTCTAACTGGGCGAACGGAAACTGTGTGGAAGACTTTCGGATGAATTGTATCTTTAAGTCAAAGATTCAGCTTGTCACACTGTGTTACGCTGATTCTTCACTTGAGAATTATATCAATGATACACGTGTCTGTGAAATGTTCTCCTACAGACACGCTACATAATCATATGCCAGTCTTGTGTATCACGTGTGATATACAGGACAGATTTGCCAGTCTTTGCATCATATATGATATACAATCCCAATTTTTGTCAACCACCAGAGTAACTTGGCACTTAGGAAAGTAAAGTTTTAATATTATTCAGAACGCATGAGTGGCTGTGTGGTAAGTAGCTTGCTTACCAACCACATAGTTCTGGGTTCAGTCCCACTGCGTGGCACCTTGGGCGAGTGTCTTCTACTATAGCCTCGGGCCGACCAAAGCCTTGTGAGTGGATTTGGTAGACGGAAACTGAAAGAAGCCCGTCATATATATATGTATATATATGTGTATGTGTGTTTGTGTGTCTGTGTTTGTCCCTCCCAAACATCGCTTGACAACCGATGCTGGTGTGTTTATGTCCCCGTAACTTAGCGGTTCGGCAAAAGGGACCGATAGAATAAGTACTAGGCTTACAAAGAATAAGTCCTGGGGGTCGATTTGCTCGACTAAAGGCGGTGCTCCAGCATGGCCGCAGTCAAATGACTGAAACAAGTAAAAGAGAGAGTAAAGAGTAAAGAGCATGAAACAAGGGCGAACTGGAAGTCTGAAAACAAGCATGGACGTTTAGAGCAAACTTATGAAAATGCTTTGGACAGGCACAGGGTTCAATTAACACGTAATTCATTTGATTGATCACCTGAATATTCATCGTCGAAGCCGATGGAGATCCCTGTATGTGTGTGTGTAATCATGGCTGTCCGCTCGATTTCTAGCGTAACTACACTTTGATCTGTGTCGGTGATTTTTAGGGCTCATAAATCCCATGGTAGCCACCCCCTCAAATATGCCATTTGAGGGGGTGGCAAATCTGCAATCTCTATAATTTAAAGCCGCGTTTTGATTGTATACATGCAGTCTGTTCAACTTGTACGCGTGACCAAAAATCACACTGTAGGTAAAAATCGCAGGTGGAAATTGCATATAGGTTGACGCATTACCAAAAGGTGTATGTGCGTGTAATTGTTTAGAATGAACTGATTTATTATTTTTTTTTTAATTTATGCGCCCTTTAAGCCTAGCCAGGCTCATGGGCCCGGTTTCCCGGTTTCTATGGCGTAGGTGTCCCCCCCCCCACTGGACGGGACGCCAGTCCATGACAGCGTTACTCAAGAAAAAGGAAGAAAGAGTGAGAGAAAGTTGTGGTGAAAGAGTACAGCAGGGTTCGCCACCATCCCCTGGAGCTTTAA
>NC_068991.1:17436771-17439248 GCF_001194135.2 Octopus bimaculoides | reverse complement strand
CACGTAAACCAGTCCTCTTATTTGAGAGTTAAATAAGTCTCGTGCCTCAAGAACATGGTCGGGAGAGCAGGAGACTAGCAGAGTATGTATGTTGGCACTCTGTCGCTTACGGCGTCGAGGGTTCCAGTTGATCCGATCAACGGAACAGCCAGCTCGTGAAATTAACGTGCAAGTGGCTGAGCACTCCACAGACACGTGTACCCTTAACGTAGTTCTCGCGGAGATTCAGCGTGACACAGTGTGACAAGGCTGACCCTTTGAATTACAGGCACAACAGAAACAGGAAGTAAGAGTGAGAGAAAGTTGTGGTGAAAGAGTACAGCAGGGTTCGCCACCATCCCCTGGAGCTTTAAGTGTTTTCGCTCAATAAACTCACAACGCCCGGTCCGGGAATCGAAACCGCGAGTCTGCAGCCCTAACCACTGGGCCATTGCGCCTCCACACTAGCAGAGTAAACTGTAAATAAACCAGCAGAAGGCAGCAGGAAGCCACTGCTGTATGTCTCCCAAGAAAAATCCTGAATCTGACTTTTACATGGAGATCCTTAATCGCCAACGATTTTTAATGAAGCAGAGAGTTAATGCTTTATACTAGGCGGTATTCCATCGCCTAGTCTTTCACAACCAAAGGTATCCGCAGGACAGTAAAGGTTTGAATTCATAATAGTTTCCCATCACTTCCCAAGTGGTCTTACAGTGCACACATTCACCATCGATGTCCCCCGTGCATCATTCCTACGTTGGTCGTTCACTCTTTGCTCGGTTTTATCTGTCCTTTAGACCAGTCTCGATTTTTGTCCTGCTGGGTTTCTAGCAATTTCCTCAAACGGTCGACCTGCTGCAGGTGCTGATTTAGTCGCCGACTAAACTGACTGTGGAACAAGATATACTTGATTGTATATTACTACACACACACACACACACACCTGTGTGAGTGTACTACTTTGAGTATACGTGTATGTGTATATCTATGCATATATGTATATACATATATGTATATTGCTTCAATGTTTGTTCGCAGTTCGTATCATACTATAGTTAAACTTGCCATCCAAACTCGATCGCTTCAATACCAGTTATAGTACTCCTACTGATTTGTCTTTGTACTCCCTCACTAAAAATCTTTGTTCTTTTAGGAATCAGGGTTGGCAGAATACGTTGATCGTTCGATAAAATGGCTTGCCGTATTTGTACTGGCTCTTTACTTTTTCAGTGCAATTCCTGTCCTCCGTGGAGGTGCAATGGCCCAGTGGTTAGGGCAGCGGACTCGCGGTCATAGAATCGTGGTTTCGATTCCCAGACCGGGCGTTGTGAGTGTTTATTGAGCGAAAACACCTAAAAGCTCCACGAGGCTCCGGCAGGGGATGGTGGCGAACCCTGCTGTACTCTTTCACCACAGCTTTCTCTCACTCTTACTTCCTGTTTCTGTTGTGCCTCTAATTCAAAGGGTCAACCTTGTCACACTGTGTCACGCTGAATCTCCCCGAGAACTACGTTAAGGGTACACGTGTCTGTGGAGTGCTCAGCCACTTGCACGTTAATTTCACGAGCAGGCTGTTCCGTTGATCGGATCAACTGGAACCCTCAACGTCGTAAGCGACGGAGTGCCAACAACAACAACCTGTCCTCCAAAATTACTAGCTTTTTGCCTAAATTAGAAACAGTTACGAAAGGCGATAGGTTTGTAGAAATTAAAGTATTGGATTTAATACCATGCGGCATTTCCTCTGGATTCTCTATATTTTGATTTCATGTCTGGCCGGTGTCAAATTTACCTTTCATCTTTTCTGGAGTTTGTAATATATAGTACAGGCAGGCACAACACAAACTTTCTGGATACTGGATGGTCTTGAACCTTTTACAATCCGCACTAATGTACGAGTAGAAACTTCAAATTCCCGCTGTCACCAGATTAGTTTAATAGTACCTTGCACAGCACAGTAGTAATAAACGTGTATAATTTATACTAATGTAGAAGTATGTGTATTTCATTTAATTATTTAAATAAAATTAATATCTATTTAATTTAGAGCGTATTGACCGATCTGGCCACTCCAGGGTCGGAAAATTCCGGTAATCCGGAACGACTTTGGAAGTAAAGGTTCCGGAAAATCGATAAATCAACCCTGTATTAGGGGCGATTTGATCAGCTAAATCTATTCGTCCCCCAAATCACAAGCCCTATGCTTTTTAATTTTTTTTTTTTTTTTTAATGCCGGAGACGAGCTCCGTATAAACTCCCGGTGTACAATGTCTGTGACCCTGTTTATTGATTGCTAACGAGTCATTATTCATTAATCACTTCACTGAAATCGCTTGTATTTCTTAGAAAAGGCATGAACGTCACAGTGTTTCTGTTCCATCACAAGTCGTTCACCCCCACCGCCCCTCCCCCTTCCTATAAATATGCGTTCCTCGTGCTTCTTCAAAAGAAATCGTTTTTGTAATTCTCGTGATTCGTGCGCAATTATGAAATTG
>NC_068991.1:17433952-17436147 GCF_001194135.2 Octopus bimaculoides | reverse complement strand
CAGGAAAGAAAAAAAAGATCGCGGTAATTGTGAAATCCTTCCTCGATCACTCTCTCACTTCAGTTAATAAATAATAAAAAGTATTTATAATAATTCTTGATGGTTTTCTTTCTGGCCAGGCACGAGACCGATTTTTGTTAACTGTGTGTGTGTGTGTGTGTGTGTGTGTGTGTTCACGGAGATGGATAGGAGAGTATATAGTCAAGTGATTCGGCTTCGGTATATTAGTACATGATGATAATGATGCTGATGGTGGCTTTGAGAGTGATGAGTGTGTTGATGGTTAGTGGTTGCTTATATAGGCACACGGCTTCCATCACACTTTCCGATAGACAAACGAGATTGTGTAGAGTTCATTGGCTTTTCTCTAAGACCGAATAATAATAATAATAATAATAATAATAATAATAATAATAATAATGGTAATAATTTCTTTTATTTGCCACCGTGGCGACGGGTGTGGGAGACAATACAAAGACGGGCATAAAGATTGGGATTTACATATAGAATAGAACGATTGAAAAAATGTATGTATGATAGGTAATATCAACAAAGAGTGATGATGATGGTGATAATAATGGTTTTAGATTTTGGCACAAGGCTAGTAATTTTAGGGAAGAAGGCTAAATAATAATAATAATAATAATAATAATAATCCTTGATGATACATTCTTTTATTGTATCTGATGAAGATGATTTCGTCTTTTATTCTATTATGTATATTAATAATGATTTCTAGCGTTAGCACAAGGCCGTAAATCTGGGGGGACGTATTATAATTCATTATTTCACCTTTAGTACTTGGCTGGTACTTTATTTTATCGGCCTCTGTAAGGTAAAGTTGACATCGGCTTGATTTGAACTCGGAATGCTGCTCTACCGATTGTGTTATTTTTGACTTGTTATTTAGTCGATTAAAGTATTTTTTTCGGTTTAGAACTACAAATCGAAAGTGAAAGTAATCGTAAGCACTGAAATTTTGAAAGGAAAAAACAAGAAAAAAATTGAATTACATTTAAAAAAAAAATATCGAAAAAAGTTTTTAAAAACAATGAGGGTGGTATGAAAAATATGGTTTTGTTGTTCTTTTGTGGGGAGTGGTGGTGGTGGTGGTGGTGGCGGTGGTGGTAAAATCGTGATCTCCATTGTTGGAAGCAAGAATCCAAAGAATTTAAAGATCACACAAAACTAACAAACAAAAAAATTTGGTGGATGTGTGCCTATTCGACACACCCGCGTGGACACAGACAAACTGTCAATAATGTTCCTACTTTCAGTTTACGATCACAAGCCGAAAGAATGTCATCGGTTAACGTGTACTGTACAGTATCGACCCCGGGAAGAAAAGGAAAGAGAAAGCGGTTTCCTTTATTTAGTAAAAGGCAAATTTATTTAAAATAAAAACCCCAAAATATTTAACAACTTAGGAAAGTGATTTTTAAACAAGGTCACACTTTTTTAGGGGGAAAATATAGTCAATTATATCAACCCAGTGTTTGGCTAGTTAGTGCTCGTTTTATCGACCCCGGCAGTTGTACAACGTAAATGGGACGTGACTAATACCGCAAGGTGGTTTTTGTCTGGCGCTCTACCGTTTTTGCTATCGCCTTGATAATAATATAAGATGAAGATAATGATTTCCTCCTCCCCCACACCTCACTAATATATTTAATAATAAACATTTAAATTATCTGAGTATCACCTGGTGACACCGTTATTGTATGAAGTGATGAAATACAGTTTTTAAAAAAATTTTTTATTGTTGACACGACTGATCGAAGAGGAAGAAAAGCGAGGGAGATGGATGTAGTGTATTGATTGATAGAGGGATTGAGGGATGCAAAAACACACCGAAAGCTAGATAGTATGTATGTATGGCTTTGCTGTGGTATATTAAACGAAGGGGAGAAAAACAGAAAAGAAAAGCAAACTGGGTTTTGGACACAGGTTTCTGTGTTTTTGTGTATCGAGATGTAGTTTAGCAGCTATAACGGTGATAGACAACTTCTTGCCCTGTAACCGTCTCCGAATTGGGTTGTGTGTGTGTGTGTGTGTGTGTGTGTGTGTGTGTGTGTGATTTCCCGTTCTTTCTATTCCTCTCCTACATATTTTCCTTTCTTCTCATTCTTTTAACTTGTTCTTATTGTCCTTTTTCTTTCTTACACTACATCTTTGTTCATTCTCTCTCTCTCTCT
>NC_068991.1:17432704-17433614 GCF_001194135.2 Octopus bimaculoides | reverse complement strand
TATATATATATATATATATATATTTGTCTGGTCTGGTCTTTCTGACTTGTCTAATAATATATCCGTCTATTTCTTCTGTATGCCACATATGTAGCTTTACAGCTCATAAATAAATATTTGTTCTACTTTGCGTATTGAGTTCTATTTCTCTTATGTATGTATGTATGTATGTGTATACAGAAGTTGCCACCTCCGACTTTGTTTCCTCGTAACTTCCAGAAAAATGGATTTTTTTTTTTAATGAAATGCTCCACAAATACACTTCAGTTGGTGTAGATTCCGATTATATTGGAATTTGTTGTGAAATAAAAAAAAAAGAAAAAAAAGAAGAGAAAATCCCAAGGGGTGGGGAGAGGAGTTTCAGAAAATTCGTATGAGTCGGCTTTGTTTCCTAGTAACTTTCAGAAAAATGGGTCTTTGTATGAAATTTTCTACAGATACCTTTCAGAATGTGCAAATTAAGATTATGTTGGAATTTGGTATGAAGACAAAAATGCACGCACACACATATTGACACATTACAATATTTTTTTTAGAAATTTCAAGTTTCATTTTCTAGATATATGTTGTGTGTTAGTGTGTATGTGTACGAGCCCACCAATTTTTCCCTTTCATATTAAATTCCGATATAATTCTAATCTACACACTCTGAAAGGTATTTATCGAAAATTTCTAGGAAACAAAAACCAACTCGTGTAAATTTTCCCAAACACCTTTCCCCACCCATGGAAATTGTTTTAATAATAAATTCCAATATAATCGGAATCTATACCATCTGAAGGGTATTTGTAGAAAATTTCATCAGAAAATATCCATTTTTCTGGAAGTTATGAGGAAACAAAGTCGGTAGGGGGAGTGCACACTTCTGTAGGTATGCCTATGTGCATATATATATATATATATATATATA
>NC_068991.1:17430736-17432094 GCF_001194135.2 Octopus bimaculoides | reverse complement strand
ACCACCACCACCACCACCATCACTACCACCACCACCACCACCATCACTACCATCGCTGCTGCTCGAACTTGACTGTATCGATGCCTTTTCAAGCAGCGAGACGACTCGCTCACGAGACACACCGAACGAACACAAGACTTGCGTTGCCTGTATCCGTGTGCTTGGTGTTTGTCTGTGTCTGTCTGTCTGTGGTGTAATGCCGTTGTGTCAGACACACAGCAAAGCGGCATCATTGCATGCACCTTGCCGATGTCGGCATCATTCTCCCTCCTTCTCATTCCAGTTATTCGCCAGCTTCCTCTTGTAGAAATATACGTGTCCCTTATTCACCCCCCCTCTCTTCCTTCTCCCCCTCTTCGATCGCTTTGAAAGGCTTTTCTTTCCCAGTAGTAGACGCCATTACGACTTTTGGTGAGGATTACGTTACATTACGTTGTGTATGTAGCGTGTAAGTCTATAACAGAACCCCCATGATTCGATTACAGCCATAAAGCCATCCCTTCCTTTCTCTCTCCACAATCTGTCACTCCAATTTATTAATTATTGTCCATGTGGTATTATTATTATTATTATTTCGACGTGGTATTTCGTTCTCTTTCCCTATATATATATATATATATATATAAACCTATTAAAATTAATAATGATCCTCTATATTGAGGGATTAGCCTGTTAATTATATGCACACGTGTGTGTGTGTGTGTAGATATTTGCACATGTGTGTGCAAATATATTTTTCAGTATCTATCTATCTATCTATCTGTCTGTCTGTCTGTCTATCTATCTATCTATCTATCTATCTATCTATCTATCTATCTATCTATCTATCTATCTATATCTATCTATCTATCTATCTATCTATCTGCACGCACACACACACGCACACAAATTAGTATGCAAATTGTGTGTGTATTGTACTTACATGTTGGTTGTTTTGTGAAAGTGCGCCCCAATATCCGATTGGTCGAGAAATAGGTTCCCTATATCTCTTGCTGCATGAGTCAGCCCCATCAATTATAGTTGTCTTCTCTGTGTCTACCTCTTTTCTTCTCTCTTCTCTTCTCCCTGAGAGTATTACAACCCATACGCACATATATCCATACGTAGATATATGTGTGTGTGTATGTATGCACGTATGTTTCCTAAAGAAAATGCAAATGAAGATGCAACAAGTGTATTTTTGTACAAAGGGGGTTTATATATGCATCAATCTGATTCATACTGAACCGTTAAATATATATGCAATATGGGTGTGTGTATATATATATATAAACCTATGTTTGTATATAAATGCATGCATATGTATGTATATCTGCGTGTGTGTGTGTGTGTATATATATATATATATATATATATAT
>NC_068991.1:17430231-17430636 GCF_001194135.2 Octopus bimaculoides | reverse complement strand
ATATATATATATATATATATATATGTGTGTATATATGTATGTAAATATATGTATATGTTTATATGTATATATATACGTGTGTGTGTATAAGTGTATATATGTATGTGTATATATTTGTATGTATAAGTATATATGTATGTGTATGTATATGTATATATAGATATGTGTGTGTATAAGTGTATATATGTGAGTGTATATATATATAAGGATTACTACAAAGTTGCATTGCATCACCTTTAGTTCTTTAATTTATATACTGCCTTACATAGACCAACACATGTTTCAATTGCACCACTTAGTAACCTTTGCAATTGCAATCCTTCTATAAAATTGCTGCAGTTTCTTCAGGGTCTTTATTTGATATCCTTCCATTTTGTCATTTAAAGATTATATATATATATATAT
>NC_068991.1:17425027-17429815 GCF_001194135.2 Octopus bimaculoides | reverse complement strand
CTCTCTCTCTCTCTCTCTCTCTCTCTCTCCCTCCCTCTCTCTCTCTCTCTCTCTCTTTTTATAGTCTGATTCTTTGAAGGAAAGTACTCAATTTTCAGATTGTAGCATATATTCATATTTCAGGGTTCAAAACTTTACTGTTTCATGCTACAAGCATTCTCATTTATTCTTTTAGAGGGAAACTCCCGAGTATTCCTTAAAATTATGTATGTATGTATGTAGGTATATATGTACGTACGTACTTACATGTTTGTCTTTCTGTGTATGAATACGTGTGGTTTAACTCTGCCAGGTGCTTTCTCAGGGCACATGGAGTCATTGCATTTTGAGAACAATATATTCCTTTGTATATCTATATCTGTAAATATACATATATATAAAAATATACATATATATATGATATGGCTCCTGTTATATAACATGCATGTATATATACACATATGCACATGCATGCAAAAATCTTATTGGTATAAAATCTGATATATATTTATCCAAGCATAGATATACTTTTGCATATACACACATATGTACATACATACATATTTTCAAGTAATCTATGCAGTTGTTCATATGCCGTTATCATACTCAGTCCATGGAGAAATTATTCTAAAGATATACATACATACATACATACATATGTATATACGTATGTATATATATATATATATATATATATATATATATATATATATATATATATATACACACACATACACACAGACACACTCTCACACACATATATATATGAATGAATTCCTGAATTCCAATATATATTGGGTTGCTAATGCACCTCTGAAGACTTTGATTTGCACTAGATACACTGCATAAAGTCAGTCAGGTAGAACATATCATTTTCTAATGTACACCCCTTTGAGGATATAACACAGCACTGCAAGCTAATGAAACATCATTTTATACAGTACTCCTGCTGCTAACAGTCGCGAAAATATATCCCATTTTTGTACTTAATTACATACTTGTAAATACACAGTAGCAAGTTGATATGGTTTAAGATAGATGACTAGCTCATAAATCTTGAGTGAATTCATATCTATTGAAGGTATTTTGTAGTGTATTGAGGTAGGGGTTGTAGAGTCAGAAGCAATTACTGTATGTCACTTGAGACAAATTCAGTAAAAATGTATTGACATTGACTGTGGACTAGATGTAAATTGTAATATAATACACTAAAATTTCCAATTTCACAGATACTAAGCTGTTTCCTGTACTAAATTATCAAATTACTTTTAAGGGCTTCTAATGAAGGAAGATCTGGTAAAAACAATTTTGTATCTTGAGAACAAGCTTTTATCTTCAGTCTTTAGGTTGTGGCCATGCTGGGGCACTGTCCTTGAACGGTTTTAATGAAACAAATCAATTCCAGTATTTATTTTTGTAAAAAGCCTGGTACTTATTTATCATCTGTTTTGCTGAATTGCTAAGTTACTGGGATGTAAACAAACCAACACCAGTTGTCAAGTGATGGTGAGGGACCAGTACAAAGACACACACAGACATACACAACAGGCTTCTTACAGTTTCTGACTACCAAATCCACTTGTGAGGCTTTGATTAACCCAGGGCTGTAATAAAAGGCACTTGGCCAAGGTGCCACACATTGGGTTGGCACCCTAAGCCATATGGTTTGGAAGCAAACTTCTTCTCACACAGACATATCTTCCAGAGATAGATCTTTGATAGATTTTATAGGGATAGAGGGATCAATCTTTTGCAGTACAGTTTATATTTCATGTTACATTAAATTTTATAACCAACACTGTTTTAATTGTAATAGAATGTTAAACCAACCCATGCCAGTATGGAATGTGGATGCTAAATATTGATGATGATGATGAAAAGAAGGGTTATATATCTTATTGAGTTTATTTCTTTCAAAATGGTCATTCGTTAAATTGCTTTAGGTGTCCAGTCTCTTTTTTTATCTTTGCAATCAATCAGAACTGGTAATGAAAGATGTTCCTGATTTTATTTTTGCATTTGTATAGTTTATTTTGTTTTACGTACTGCTTAATTGTTTGTAACTTTGTTAATAAACAAGAAGTTGGAGCTGGGAGTTGTGTGTCTCTCAAATCTTGATGGAGTTATAGGGATGCTGTTGTAACATATGGTGTGTTTCCAGCATTTAAAAATGTGGTGGACCACATATCTCTCCAGGACTTAACACAGCTGATTTCTTCCAAAGAGAAAGTGTATGTATGTGTGTGTGAGTGAATGAGAGAGAGAGAGAGAAAGAGAGAAATTAACTCCTATGTTTGACTGGTACTTTATTGATCCTGACTGAATAAAAGCTAAGTTGACTTCAGTAACTCAAAGTGCAGAGAGCTGGGTTGTATACCACAAAGCTTTCATTCTAACTGGCTCTCTAATAACTCTGCCAATTGATCACTTGTAAGTCAGAGTTGGTGGTACTATGAAATGATGAGTCAGAGTCACTTCTGTGTACTGATGCCACAGCCCCGTACCTGAGTAATACAGTTAATTCTACAACTTATTAGGAATAGGTATTGGATTATTTGGGAAAGTTATTTGGGTAAAACTGGGGCTCTGTTGCCAAAGTGATTTATCTTTCATCTACTCAACACTGAGATTGTAGCTAAGTAGTAAGCCTTAAAAAAACCCATTGATTTTGTTTGAGTCTTTGTGATTGAGGATGCAGGTATGAGGATATGTGTGTCATGTGATGCTTTGTCCTGCTTACTATAGTTGCAGGGATAAATGAAAAGAAGAGTCTGCAAAGGTCATGGACACTGCTCCCACTTTGTCTTTTGGCTATGTATAAGGACAAAATAATAAGGTTTAGAGGTTTTGGATTTCGAACAATACACTTCAATTCTACTGCACTATGTCTGTGTAGATGTTGGAAATAGGCATAAGACTATCATTATCATCACCATCATCCTTGTTTTAATGTCCACTTTTCCATGCTCATATGGGTTGGACAGAGTTCATTGTGGCTGATTTTCAATGGCCGGATGTCCTTCCTGTTAGCAATACCTCTGTGCTTCCAAGTAAGGTAATATTTCCTCATGGCCAGACATGCTTTTTTTTTACAAAAGATTGGAAAGGAAATGAAAGACACCCCTTGTATGATGGTGACGCTCATTTACAACTAACAAGCAGTGTCAAAACAAGAAGACAGTAACAAACAACACAAAAATCCATCCACAAGGTTTTGTTAAGCCTGGGGCTATAGTAGAAGACATTTAATCCAAGGTGCCATGCAGATGGGCTGAACCCCTGACTATGTGGTTGGAAAGTACACCTCTCAACCACACAGCCATGTCTATCCGAGAATATTTTCTGATATAGACTAGCATCTTATTTGCTTGCTATAAATGAAGCATTACTCCTTAAAAGCTCCTCATGTCTTTTGAATAATTTCTATTGAGATGTGGGTAGTCTGAACCAACTTGAATCTACATGTCTTAACCATGGACTTAGCTCCTGATAAATGCTACAGGTACACATGCAGGAAATGCTTAAGCTGAGTGGAGAACACACCTGTCTAAGGCTAGTAGATTTCCCAGAAGATGTGATGTGTATTCTTTGCAGCTAGTTGAACTGAGTCCTATAACAACCCTTTTAATTATTAATCCTTTGTTGATAATTTCTTCATGCTTCAAGTATAATGCTCTTATGGAAAGAAAGGACAAAATGGAAAGCTTCACAATTCTTTGTTTGAATGCTGTTATTGTTTGCAAGCAATTATAACATCTGGTTGTTGTAGCTTTTTTGGTTATGCTTTTAAGCTTACAGTTAGATATACTCTTTTACTCTTTTACTTGTTTCAGTCTTTTGACTGTGGCCATGCTGGAGCACCACCTTTAGTCGAGCAAATCGACCCCAGGACTTATTCTTTGGAAGCCTAGTACTTATTCTTTCGGTCTCTTTTGCCGAACCGCTAAGTTACGGGGATGTAAACACCAGCATCGGTTGTCAAGCGATGTTGGGGGGACAAACACAGACATACAAACACATACACACATACATATATATATATACATATATACGACAGGCTTCTTTCAGTTTCCGGCTACCAAATCCACTCACAAGGCATTGGTCGGCCCGAGGCTATAGTAGAAGACACTTGCCCAGGATGCCACGCAGTGGGACTGAACCCGGGACCATGTGGTTGGTAAGCAAGCTACTTACCACACAGCCACTCCTACGCCTATATATATATATATATATATATATTTATTTGTTTTTTGCTGCATATTAGTAATTTAGGCATTATTGGGTTAAACTAAGGTTTCTTACAAGTCTGTGGTATTTTGCTTTAGTAAATAATATGATTCACTTTGGCTTTGTATGTGCTTTCTGTTAATATATAAAATATACGATTAATCTCCTTGGACGTAGGAATCAAAATTAGTGGTACTTTAAATTAATGACTCAGTCAGAGTTGGAGTTGAAGGTGTTGTGTACTGACTCTAAAACCTTGTTGCCCAAATCAGACTCTCACATCCAACAATTTATTACCTCCACCTTAGCGAAGGCGGAGGTATTGTTTTTAGTCATGTTTGTTTGTTTGTCTGTGGACAAGATATTTCAAGGACTGATGGATGGTTTCGGATGAAACTTTCAGGGATGTTTTGCTTATCACTGGCATGAACTGATTAAATTTTGCCATCAATCCAGTACCGGACAAGGATTCTGGATTATTTTTCCATTTTTTTTTTACTTAATTTTTGAGAGTGGTTGGGTTCATTTTTAGTATTCCTGTTTGTGGGAGCAGTTGAGTTTATTTCAGATATTCTCGTTTTA
>NC_068991.1:17416076-17424707 GCF_001194135.2 Octopus bimaculoides | reverse complement strand
CTGTAACGGTGTATATCGTATTAATCCCCTAACCCTAACCCTAAAACTAACCCGAACTCTAAAATTGTTACACACATAGATACGCACAGCGTAATTTATTATATAAACAATATATGCGTATAAATTACGATTAAACCGGATGAAATATGTCACAGGGAATAACATTTTTATGACCGCCCAGCAGTAACTCTATTGAGCTGAATAGACGTCAGTGATTGGTTGAAATTACAGAAATACGACAACTTTAACATGGAATAACTTGCGATGTACGTTTTTTTGTTAAGAAGACTAAGAGTAAAAGATGTTTTATATGACACATTCTACCAGTGTCCCAAGTTTCAAAGTGTTTCGTTAGTGTTTCGTTAAGAAAATACTGGTGCCGCCGTTTTGAAATAGATCCGAGGTTTGCGCTCTCTGTGTGCTCTTGTTAACATTCTGTTTTTAATTAATTAAAATTTTGGGGTTATCTCCCTTGCCTTATTTGACCAGAATTCATCTTTAAGATAAAGATTCTTTCTCCTCACCTCTATTGTAAAGTTAAATGAATAAAATGTTTGCTTGTTACAATATGTTAGCATTGGTTTTGCTAATTTCTTTTCATGCCAAGCATATCCATGGATACTTTTTCTACAGTTTGTCTATATAATAAAAGCAATAAAAATAATAATAATAATAATAATAATAATAATAATGAAAATAATAATAATAATCCTTTCTACTAAAGGTACAAGGCCTGAAATTTGGGGGAAGGGGACTAGTCATATACATTAACCCCAGTGTTTCACTGGTACTTACTTAGCTTATCAACCCCGAAAGGATGAAAGGCAAAGTCAACCTCAGTGGAATTTGAATTCAGAATGTAGCGGCAAATGAAATACCACCAAGCATTTTACCCAGTGTGCTAACAATTCTACCTACTCGCTGCCTAATAATAGTAATAATAATATGAAGAAGAAGAAGAAAAAGAATTTTTTTCTTGTTGCTTTAATAATAAGAATAAAAATAATAATCTTTTCAGCAATAGGCACAAGGTCTGAAATTTTGAGGTTGGGGTAGTTGATTGCATCAACCCCAGTACTCAACTGGTACTTGTTTTATTGACCCTGGAAGCATGAAAGGCAAAGTCAACCTCAGCAGCATTTGAACTCTGGATGAAATGCCACAAAGCATTTTTTTCTGTGTGTTAACAGTTCTGCCTGCTCACCACTCTAATAATAACAACAACAACAACAGCACAGTAAAAATCTTTTCTACTTTGGGCACAAGGCTTGAAATTTTTGAGGAGGGGCCAGTCAATTAGCTCATCCCCAAATTGCAACTGGTACTTAATTTATTGACCCCAAAAGGAGGAAAGGCAAAGTCGACCTTGGCAGAATTTGAACTCAGACCTTTTTACTGTCACACCGTTTTACTGTCTTGTAAGGCGGCGAGCTGGCAGAAACATTAGCACGTCGAGCAAAATGCTTAGTGGTATTTCGTCTGCCGTTATGTTCTGAGTTCAAATTCCGCCGAGGTCGACTTTGCCTTTCATCCTTTCGGGGTCGATAAATTAAGTACCAGTTACACACTGAGGTCAATGTAGTCGACTTAATCCCTTTGTCTGTCCTTGTTTGTCCCCTCTATGTTTAGCCCCTTGTGGGCAATAAAGAAATAAGAATTTGAACTCAGAACATAAAAACAGACGAAATATTGCTAAGCATTTAGCCTGGTGTGCTAACGTTTCTGCCAGCTCGCTGCCTTACAAGACAGTAAAAAGGTGTGACTGTCAGTTCTCTGCAACATTGACTAGAAGTTCTCACGATTTATTTATCCTCTCTAACAAAACATTGAAGATATAAACTTATGCAGCTGTTTAACTGCTTCACATTAGAAAGGTCTGTTGTAAAGCTGTTGTTGTTATTGTTGTTTGTTCAAACTAGCTGTACTCACTGCTTTCACCAAATTATAGAGGAAATCATGTTTTTCTTAGTTTCATAATTTTTTTTCTGTTTATTGTTTATTTTGAAAATAAAAATAATGTTTAACACCTGTAGTAATATGAACCAAGGTAACAAAACTACGAGCAGTAAACTCTACAGATTTTTTTCCCCCAGATTTCTTGGTCTAAGTCATGAAGATAAGTAAATTTTATTATGTGTGTGAATTCTTTGAGCTGGCAGAATCATTAGCACGCCTGGCAAAATGCTCTGTGGTATTTTGCCTGTCCTTACATTCTGAGTTCAAATTCTACTGGGGTCAACTTTACCTTTCATCCTTTTTTGGGTCAAAACAATAAGTACTAGCTAAACACGGGTCGATGTAATTGACTTAATTTGTGTCCCTAGATTGCTAGCTTTCTGCCAAAATTTGAAACTAATATATGTGTGAATGTAGGCGATGAGCTAGCAGAATTGTTTGTTGTTGTTGGCACTCCGTCGCTTATGACGTAGAGGGTTCCAGTCGATCCGATCAACGGAACAGCCTGCTCGTGAAATTAACGTGCAAGTGGCTGAGCAATCCACAGACACGTGTACCCTTAATGTAGCTCTCGGGGATATTCAGCGTGAGACAGTTTGACAAGGCTGGCCCTTAGAAATACAGGTACAACAGAAACAGGAAGAAAGAGTGAGAGACAGTTGTGGTGGAAGAGTACAGCAGGGTTCGCCACCGTTCCCTGCCGGAGCCTCGTGGAGCTTTAGGTGTTTTTGCTCAATAAACACTCACAACGCCCGGTCTGGGAATTGAATCCGCGAGTCCACTGCCCTAACCACTGGGCCATTGCGCCTCCATGAGCAGAATTGTTTACACTCCAGGCAAAATACTTAGCAGCATTTCATGCATCTTTACATTCTGACTTTGAATTCTGCTGAAGCCAACTTTATATTTCATCCTTTCAGGGTTGATAAAACAAGTGCCAGTTGGGCACTTTTCATGTTGTTATTGATTTACCCCACCTTCCCTCGAAATCACTGGTGTTGAGCTAAAATTTGAAACCAATATATGCGTGAATCATTTCTATTTTTATGGCATTGGTTCACCAGTGATTTGATGAAATAATACTTGGAGAAATCTTCAATAAGGAAGTTTTCATTGTTTTAACGTCAATAGAAAAATGAAAACAATTTATATAAAACTATTCCTCATGATTAAATTTTCTTTGAATCTATCCTTCAAAGAATTTTGAATAAAAAATTTAATAATCATACTACGCAGGTCTATATCAAATATGAAAAGTTTGTTTTGTCGATACTTTTATTAACCCTTTAGATGCCAACCTTATTAGGAATGTCCTAGTTCTAAAATACAAACTTCCCATTTTAAAGTGGTCTAAACTAAAAACTCCTAACAAAATTGCATACTAATTTATGTCCCAAACACCAACTTGGCACTCTGTCTGTTATGACGACGAGGGTTGCAGTTAATCTGATCAATGGAACAGTTTGCTTGTGAAATTAACATACAAGTGGTTGAGCACTCCACAGACATGTGTATGCTTTAGATCAGGGGTTTTCAAACTTTTTGACTTGCGGACCCCTTTATATTTCAGGCTTTACCTTATAAACGCTTATGAAATTTAAACATAAATATTTGCTTAAAATAACATATATTTTTCATTTATTTATTTAACAGTATTTAACAAATAGGTTTATTGTCAATTAAAAGATTTCGATTAAAAAACATATATAAAATCAAATTGCCCATAAAAAGTATTTGCTGTCCACGGACCCCCTGTCTTGTCCTTGCGGACCACAGTTTGAAAACCCCTGCTTTAGATAGTTCTTAGGAGATTCAGCTTGACACAGAATGTGCCAAGGCTGGTCCTTTGAAATACAAATACAACTCATTTTTGCTAGCTGAGCAGACTGGAGCAACATGGAATAAAGTGTCTTGCTCAATGACACAATGCGTTGCTGGGAATTGAACTCGTGACCTTATAATCTAACCAGATACCCTAACCACTAAGCCACACACATTCAAACACCAGCTTAACGACAAAATTATTTTACTGAATTCTTCATTATTTTTCAAATTCATTGAAACAAAGGCAGTGTTTCAATTGAAATATGGTAAAAAAAAAAAAGGTTAAAAATCATTTTCAGCTTTCATTTTTGATGCCACAAACATACAAGAAGTAACCCTTGTATATTTCTATGACTTTGTAGTATAATAAATAACCCTTATCAGGTGACTCATAGAATTTTTTTTACACGCCTTCAATATATTTAGCAATAAATAAATAAATAAAATGTTGTAATCTGGCACCCTCTGTAGAAGGATATCATTTCTTTTATATTATTATTTTATTTAAAGAACGTATCTCGTTTCAAAAAAAAAAAAGAAACACTCCCCAAAAACAAAACAGCTGACAGATTTTTGTTTATTTTTAATTTTTTTTTGTTTTATTTTTTTACACCAGTACATCCTTTCATCAGGCATGTGTGTGTACATGCACGTGTATGTGTTGATGTTTTGATATATTTAATCCCCCTCTTTCTTTCTCTCTCTCTCTCCACACACACACACACACACACACACACACACACACACACACACAGAGGCTGATAGATTTCAGTTATGCATTAAACCAAACATACATAAAGGAGATGTACTCCAACTACCCTTATATGTATATGAGTATATTTATGTATATTATATATATACACACACATACACACACATATATATATATATACACACACACACACACACACACACACACACACACACACACACACACACACACACACACACACACACACACACACACACACACACACACACTGTGTGTGCTGGGTTTAAAGTTTTTTTTTTTAAATGGTCTCATTTTTTTCCTCTTTCTTTTTAGAAGGTATGTAATGGTATGATGTGATGTACTGGAGTATGTGTTGCCTAATAAAATAGAAATGCTTTCAGGAGGCTAACTCCTGTTCTGAATATCCCTAACAGTTGTTCTGTGTAGTAGAAATATAATTTGTGAAATACACCTGCTTGCATCGACAGATACTTGACTTTCACCATACCTGTCAGTCGACCTTGTTATGGAATAAGTACACTAGGCAAATAGTTTGTTAGTTTCTTGGGTGGTCTTGTCAGGTTTTCAATATTCAAGTCCTGGTTTTTTTCATGTGGAAGAGTTACAGCTGTTGACGGCTGCTTTCCAAAGGGTTTGAGGTTTGTATTTCCAAATAAACCTACTGTGTCTGCAAGCTGGTTATTATTGACCAAATCAACCGATGTGAGAGCTTCTATGTAGTTATTCGATGTACTAGAAATAGCTGCCAAATTTCTTAGATTATACTTGTCCCACGCTATTAAGCCAGTGCTACGTTAAAAGCATCCTGCACATACTGTAGAGTGGTTGGCATTAGGAAGGGCATCCAGCCATAGATATTATGCCAACACAAACTGGAACCTGATGCAGTTCTCCTGCCTGCCAACTTTGGTCAAATGGTCCAACCCATGCTAGCATGGAAAATGGATTTTAAAGGATGATGATGATGATGATATACCCTACAATCTTGGAAAATGACACATTAGATAATGTTGTACTATAGGCCATTTCTCATAAAAACCAATGGACAAAGGCCATTAGTAATTATATACAATGGTAGAAACCACAACATACACTGTGGGGCTGTGAGGTCCCCAAGCAACAGCCTACTGTGCCCACTGGCTGTGTGGTCATTTAAAACAAAGATAGGATGGTCATGGTTGGAATGCATTTGATCAGAGGTCTGCTGGATTGGGGCTAAACTGGCACTAAACAGCAACAATAGCAGACAGTTATAATGGCTCAGTTTACCTATAGTAGATACCATGTGATGGTATAGTAAACTGCTGTTAGTTGTAACATGAAGAAGTGTGAGTGCCACCAGATTGGCTTACCTGAGATACACTCTGTAACATGAAGACTCTATATTAGTGTTTCTCAACTACATTTTACCTATGGACCCTATTGATTCCTATTTTACTTAGATGGGCCCTCTTAACCATTCAATGTTTAAAAAATCCTATTATATTTTTATAATTAAGTATTATTAGGAATTGTATAAAAAAAAAACTGTTAAAATATTGTATACTGTAGAAGTATAACCAATTCATTGCAGATAAATTTTAACAACAAAATCTGATATCCCCCTCGTCTTTGGGGCCATATGGACCCCGGTTGAGAGCCACTGTTCTATAGGGTTGCTCAACTTACTGGAGATAGTAATAAAATTTCAGTTGGCTTACAGAACATTTTAGGGAACTTTAGTTACAACATTATTGACTTGGTTACATCAATTCTCTTACTGCCTTACAGTCTTGTATTTTAAAGGTGAATGGCAGTTTATGGAGGAACATTTGGTTGCTATTTTGAGCAGTTTCAGTGACTAAGGAAATTCTATTTTAAAGCATTATTATTAGTAATAAAAAGTGGTGGGGTTTGGTGGAAACAGTTATTTTATAGCATCTATTTTGGTGTCTCATGGTTCTTTTTCTGTTGGAATCTCATGGTTCTTCTTCTGTTGGAATTTCATTTGGGTGTTGGCTTTGTTGGCAAAATAAGATTCAGTGATACATCGAGTTAAAATGCAAGCAACTTTCTGGTTCTCAGCTTTCAAAAGGGGCTTGTTATTTTTTTGATTATGAATAATGTCAGTTTTTACAGGGAGACAGAAAAGAGTTGATTGAATTGGCACCAGTATAATATTAGTACTTAGAGCTGGAGGAGGGTGATTTGAACTTGGAACTTAGAGCAACCAAAGTAACTGTGGATGTTACTAAATGATGCTCTTTGTGGTTGGGTTGTCTGGAGTAAGGTTGCATTGAATGAACAAATAAATATGCACATTCTTATGGTCAAGGATCTTAGATACTACCACCATTCCTAGCCACACACCATGATCTTGTACTAGTCATACACATTGCCACTTCTTCACATCATCATTCCATCTTTGTTTTTGTCACTCTGAGCCCATTTTCTGTCCACATAGCTCCCACTTACTATGTTGATACTACTCCAACATTTTTTATAGCTCCTGTTAGTAGTACCCCAACACATTTATAGTTACACAGTATTAGTGGTACTCCAACACTGTTATAGCTACACCTACCATGCTAGGGGTACCCCCAACACTTTTATAGCTACACTTACCAAAGTGGTAAATTAGTGGTATCCCAACATTATTTTTATAACATTCTATCTATTAGTCCCTATTAATCTTGTTGTTATTGTTTAGTCCCAAGCCAACGTTGATCAAGTAGACCTATGATTAAAGATATTCTTGCCATGAAGATGCAGTTATTTTGAATATCAGGAATTATATGGTCCAATTTATGCTTTATTTACAATGGAAGGGTGTAATTCGAGGAAGTTGTTTGTAGCTGGTTAATGACTGTACAGAAACTGTTAACCTTTTTATAGGGAAAATGGTGTTTTGGTTGCCAATAGTACACAGGCAGGGTGACATTTTGGTCATTTTTGCTGTAACTCAGTGTATGGCATTCTCCTATTGGCTGATTGATGAATATTGAATGTTAATGTGCCAACATATCACTAGAGGGCTCCACTGCATGCATACCTGCAGAATTTCCATGATTTTCATGTCTCTGTGACATATATTTAGAATGGTGTATTTTTAGATTTAAATGTTAAAAAGCCATATGGTGGTTGCTAGTGGTGCACATTCTGTTCGCAAAAGTTACTTTCATTCAATGAACTCAAAATATTTGACATCTCAGAGGAGTTTGACAGTAATAATGAGTCTGGATTTTGAGTCAGATGATGTAAATAATAAACATATGATGTAGACATGTGAGGATCTTATGTGTGTAGTTGTGCTGTGTCTAGTAATGTCTTGAAGGCTTTAGTTGAGCAAATCAATCCCAGTTATCAAGTAGTGAGTTGGAGGGGACAAACACAAGCACAAGAATACACTCACTTACACACACATGATGGGTTCCAACACAGTTTAGGTCGACTGTATTCACTCACAAGGCATTTGTTGGCTTGGGGCTTTAGTAGAAGACATTTGCCCAAAGTGCTGCCCAGCAGGACTGAATCTGAAACCATGTGATTGTAAAGTGAGCTTCTTATTCACACTGATATGTCTGACAAAATTTCTTTTCGATGTAGAGCCATGCTGTGCATGTTGCTGTACACAAGGTTTGGGCATGTATGTATGTTGTTGGTGGTTGTGGTGTTTTTCTGAGTTCACTGTGGTTTGGATTATCATAGAAAATACAATCTCCCTTACTTCAATCCTTGAGCTCCCAACTCTTGGTGCAATCATTGTATATACCATTGTCTCGTACATGTTTTGGGCATTTAAACCCGGTGAAGCTCATTCCTCTCCAGATTTAAATACAACCAATTTCTCTCCTCCTCCTCCTCCTCCTTATCATCATCATCATCATCATCATCATCATCACCACCATTACAGAGAGAGAGAGAGAGAGATGAATTGACTCCACTACTGGATTGGTTTTGTTTTCTGTTTTTTGCTCCATTTCAAAGAGATGAAAGACAAAGTTGACCTTGGCAGGATGCAAACTCAGTGCAAAAAAAAAACCCAGGACAAATCATTCTACTCTGTACATTCATACCCCTTTGCTTAACACACACACACACACACACACACACACAAAGAAATATATATGTACCTAAAC
>NC_068991.1:17404312-17415453 GCF_001194135.2 Octopus bimaculoides | reverse complement strand
GGACGATTTGACTGATATATATATGATGATGATGATGATATATATATATATATATATATATATATATATATATATATATATCTTATAATTGTATTTTGATGAATAATAAGCCTTTGTTCATTTATTTAGTCATAATATCAGTCACAATAGTATGGATATCTGACCTTCAAAAAAAGAAAAAAACCCTCTGTTTATATATAATTAGAATATAGTGTACAAGAGCAAAACACATGGAAGAATGTCAAATTGTAGGCTTGTCTAATCTGTGTAACCATGGGAACAAACTGAACACAACAGACTTTCAAAGGGAAAGGTGCAAGGAGAGCAAAAATTTTGATATAATAACTAAATATAGATTTTGTTAATCAATTTAATAACATTTTTTCATTTTCTTTCCATTTCCTTCTGCAGGGGTTGCCACAAGGACTTTGGTACCTCTCGGTTACCCTCCATAAGAGGCAACGCTACCTTATGCACCTCATCAGAGAAGAAGCGCAAAAAGAAAAGAGAGGGTGTTACAAGAAAACAGGTGGTCAGTATTTCTTTTTGTTTTTTTACCTTAATTATTTCTATTGTGTTTTAAACACCTTATTTTTTCCTACTGCTCTCTTTTTTTGTAGGAATAGCATTTTTGCCCTTAGGGGCAGTTCTAGATATTTGGTTGAAGTTATTTCACCAGTGTAGCAAATGTTTCTTATGGAAAAGTCTCTTAAATGTCACAGCTTTTCAGTTTTACTTCCATTTTGCTCCTTATCAATCCTTGTCGTTCTTGCCTATGGTAAAAAGGTTATGACTGGTAATTGAAGTGCCTTGAGTTAAGTTGCATGTGCATGAGTTGCATCAGCTGTGAATTTGTAGAATTGTTAGAGCACTGGCTAAAATGCTGTGCAGTGTTTGTTCTGATTCTCAGGTGCTCTGAGTTCAAATCCTACCAAGGTAAAATTTGTCTTGCATCCTTTCAGGGTCAATGAAAAAAAAATGTACCAATCCAGGAATCCAGTGCTCAACTGGTACTTAATTTATCAATGTCAAAAGGATGAAAGGCAAAGCTGACCTCTGCAGAATAATAATGGTTTCAAATTTTGGCACAAGGCCAGTAATACTGGGGGGAGGTGGAACTCAATTACATTGATCCCAGTGCTCAACTAGTACTTATTATTATTGTAAAAGCAGAAGAAATGCTGCTAAGCGTTTCATTTGATATAGTAATGACTCCGCTGGGTTGCTGTCTTGATGATGACGATGACAGCAGATTGGTACAAAGTGACATAGTATTGGATTAAAATGTCTTGAGTTATTTAGTTGCATCTCTTTACATTCTGAGTTCAAATCCTGTTGGATCAACTTTACAATTATTCCCCCCCCCCCAGTGTTAATAATAAAAAAAGGGTGCTACTTTAACGTGCAGTTTACCATCCTGGCTACGCTGTAAAATTACGTGTAGCATGCAGTCTGCCTTTTCTTACCCTTTTTACATTTTAGCGTGCGATCTACCTCCACTATAAGAACTTTATATTACAGGATGATAAAAACAAATTGAATAATGTTGAATAATGATTTATTAACAACTCATACTTAAATCTTAATTAATGATGCATAGTGCTTTTTGTTCTGAGTTCAAATACTGCCAAAGTTGACTTCGCCTTTCATCCTTTTGGGGTTGATGAAATAACTACCAATTAAGCACTGGGGTCGATGTAATCAACTAGCCCGTTCCTACAAGATTTCATGCCTTGTGACTACAGTAGAAAGGATCATTTTTATTATTATTATTAACTACAGAATAATGATGTAACAAAAAAGGTGGTGCAATTATAGTGTTAAAATTTGTCCTACATAGTAAATGATTTTGGGGTAGTAAACTTAAATTGTCTTTTTGTTTAATCTTGTCCATGATGGCTTTTAGTGGAGTCCACTCTACTGCAAGCATTTAGACCAGGTGTCCAATTTAAGGAAAATTTCTTCCTACTAGACTCACAGTTCTTGGAAAGGGTCATGAGTACTACCTTTCCTCTTCTGATTACACCACAAAAGTTATTTGAATTTTGAAACAATTCAAATTTTTCCACAATTTGATTTTTGTCTTACATCACTCTGAGAGCCATAAAATACCCTGAAGTATATAGTAAATTTAATTCATTTGACTAGACTAGACTCTTCCTTTTCAAATCTGTGCCAGCGTATGAAATTATTAATTGCAAGCATAGCTGTATTATTAGAAATTTGCTTCCCAACCACATGGTTCTGGGTTCAGTCCTCCTGCATGGCACCACAGGCAAGTGTCTTCTGCTATAGCTTTGGGCCAGTCAAAGCCTTGTGAGTGGATTTGGTAGACAGAAACTGAAAGAAGCCCATTATATATATATATATATATATACATATATATATATATATATATATAGGTTATGAGCGACTGTGGTGTCAATTAGACCCAGAGGTTTCAGGTAATGCTGAGTAAGTGCTATAAGACATTTGATTTATAAATGTTCTATATTATACACAGCCTTGGTTTTTTTTTATCTCATTATGAAAAGTATATCCTGTATATATATGTGTGAGTGTGTATTTGTATGTTGGTGTATCCTTTAACTTAGTGCTTTGGTAAAAAAGATAGATAGAATAAATACCAAGCTTAAAAGAAAATAGGTGCTCGGGTTAATTGGCACAAGGCCTGAATTTCTACAATTGGCACAAGGCCTGAAATTTTGTAGGAGGGAGCTAGTCAATTACATAGATTCTAGTACTCAACTGGTACTTATTTTATTGACCACAACAGGATGAAATGTAAAATTGACCTCGGCGACATTTGAACTCAGAATGTAAAGCTAGACGAAATGCTGCCAAGCATTTTTCCCAGTGTAGTAATGATTCTGTCAGCTTGCCACTTTGTTTGTAACAGTAATAATGATTTTTAACATTATCGTAAGGTCATCACACTTGTGGGAGGAAACTGAATTAATTCAACGCAAATACTTGTCTAGTATTCTATTTCATTGATTCCAATAATCATCCATTCATCATTTCAAGAATCGATAGAATAATTATCAGTCATATATCAGAAATTAATTTAGTTGCTTTACACACTTTATCTTATGGATATCTGGCTTTCTATCTATCCAAGAATTATGAATGATTTTAATAGATGATGATGATGATGATTGATGATGATGATGATTGATGATGATGAAGCAGTGTTTTAGTTCCCAAAGAATAAACCACAGTGAAACACTGATACATCTTAGATTATATCTCAACTGAGTAGCTTAGCTGATGCGTATTCAATCATTAAGGAACATGGTCCAGCCTGTGGCCCACTACTGTGCTGGCTACTCAGGTACCCATGGCCTATTCATCTCTCTACCTCTTGTCACCTTTGTCACCTCTACCACCCTTCCCAAGGCCCTGCACTAACTACTATTCTCAGTCCTTCTTTCCCAGAACTTCATCCCTCTGGAATCGTCTCTGTTCTCATATCTTTTCTGGAGCTGATGACCTGCAATTGTTTGAATGGAACAGGAAAGGTATAAACCTCACTGTTCTTGGAAGGCCTGCAAATGTCATGGGCACTGTCCCTTCTTCCAAACTTATCAAATAGAGGGAA
This sequence comes from Octopus bimaculoides, assembly GCF_001194135.2. Lineage (NCBI taxonomy): Eukaryota > Metazoa > Mollusca > Cephalopoda > Octopoda > Octopodidae > Octopus > Octopus bimaculoides. The sequence continues at coordinate 17,411,852 of NC_068991.1, read as the reverse complement.
AAAGAAAAAAAAAAAGGCCGCTGGTGTAAAGTATGATAACTTGTACTCAATCATTCTTCCAATGTATTGTCCATGCCCAAACTTTTACTGGCAGATCCTTCTAATTATGAAAAGTTGAGTAACTGATTCTGTTATTTCATTTATGAGTTGAATAAAACATTGATTAAAACTAACCATCTCTGTTGAGGCCTATATTGTTTTCGGATTGTTAAGGTTTGGAATTCAGCTACCCAGCATCTGAATATTATAGAAATTTGACCAAGAAATTTGGTTTGAACAAGCATTCTGTAGGATTTTAATTTAATTCCTAGTTTGTTCCACTTAAAGTTTCAGTAGTATTCATTCATGCTCCGGGAGAAATATGTCACATTTTACCATTTATCTCTTCTAAAAATAATCCTGTTTCTTTCTATCTTCTACCATTTTTTTTTCTTAAATAAAGTTGTATTTTCTCAGTTGTTATGTTATTTTTTATTGAAAACAATTAAAGGCATTATTTCGTCAAGTCCTGTTTGATTTCTTTACTAAACTGACTTGTTAATAAAAGTTCTCCGTGTAAATAAATGTTTATGTTAATTAAAAAATTTTCCAGCAAAATCTTATAAAATGACAATGTTTTAAAAGATGTACATGTTTATGTTATATATGAAAATAAAACATATATATATATATATATATATATATATAAGAGATGGGAAAAAATTAATTAGTATGTTTTTATTTCCAGAAACTTTGCTATCATTGTATCTGAACTATTACCAGTTTACAGAATTTCATTTGGATAGCATATTCAAATACGGCGACGACAACCGGCTACCAAGGGAGGTAATCACTCATTCTGTTATTCTACTTTTCTAGTTATCTTTCCTTAGACTCATGTCTCGTGACAGTTTTTACTTGTTTATGTTCGGGGCGAGCACGACCAACTGTCTGGGTAGAAGTGGGGTTTCTGATCTGAAAGCCTTTTGACCCTTTGCTAGTTGGGTTCCATGTCCGTTATTTAGGCTAAGTTTGACTATTTCAAGACAGGCTAAACAAACTCCCGCCCCTTTCTAATCACTGTCTGTCCGGCCTCACGTGTGTCTGTCTGTTTGTCTGTTTCTCTCCCCTTCCCCTCTCTTACTCCCGGTTATGTTGCATCATAAGACACACAGGTGTGTGGGTGAAACGGAGGAAGGACGTGATGTACGTATAAAGCTGATGGGTGGAGGCGTATTACTGATAGAGCATATATATCGGCAAATAAATCTACCCACCCACCTATAATAGTGCCCACGATCTTGTAAATTTATAAACCTTTATGGTATCTAAAGTATAATTTTATAATGAAAATATACGATGGTGATGGTTAGAAAGTTCTGTATACAATTTAATCATTGATCCATATTGAGGACATTTTTTTTTTTAATCTCAGTGTCCCTATTATAGTATGTTAGCCTGTCAGAGCCAGTCCCTGTTGAGTTTCACCCAATGCAGCAAACCAACTCAATACATGTCAGTTTTACGGTTGTAACTCCAAAGAATTCAAAGAAAAAGTAAAAATAAATAAATAAAAAGAATACATCGTATAATATAGTCTGGAGTGTACAATGCCTGAATAGAGACGAGATTAAATATGACTGCATTTTTGATCGTAGGTCTTCTCGGTGGGGGCTAATCTTGTGCTAAACAACTTGTTAAGGCCATTGAAAGTTGTCTTGATGGAATATGAGCAGCTGTTTTAGTCTTGATTTGGCTAACTCTTGCTCATGAAACGATAGAAGTTTCTAGTATAACATGTTAGTTGTTTTTGGAGCAGATTTTGGCAGAGCATGTCTACTTTACATCACTGCTGTATAAGTCTGTTAATCAACGTGTATTGCTTTTTTTTTTTTTTTAAATCTTTGAATGGTGGACTTCGTTTTATGATCTGTAAAATGAAACCACTAAACTTGACAAATCGTCATTTGCCAGAAACTCGGCAGTAATATGAAGGTGAAAAAAATTGATACTTTTGAAACTGAATGTTTATATCAGAACATATTTATACAGTTAAGTATTGTGTCTATGCCAACTATATATTAACCGTAGTAACATTCATTTAACTTATGTGTACGTGCAATTAAGTATTGTGTCTATACAGACACAAGAGTTAACTGTATAACCTGGTCCATAGCATATTGTTTATAGTCAACAGCTGTCTACCAATACATGAGCTCTACAAGGTGATGTTGTAAGATGAAACTCAAAGAAGAAAGAATATTTTCTTATACTTTAATGCCTGCATACACAATGTTTCCAAACATTTCTCTCTGAACATGTGAGACAATTTCATTATATGCATTGGTTCATTACAGCACACTGCAGAATTATAAATTAACCAGAATGATACAAGAAAGTTAATTGTACTTGTAATCTTCATCATCATAATACAAATATTCCATACAACTTAACCCCTTTCAGTTAGCTTATAAATGGTAATGATGCTGTCTGCAATTGTCATTGTGCTAGTTTTATAGTAAGGTCAACCATTTGTTCTATATATATATGGTTTTGAAATAAATTTTCAGTTTTAAAGAAAAATATTCTTCAAGTTTCATTTTATTGCTCAGTATAAATCATATACTGCCTAACATTATCTCTTTTCCATTTTATTATACCAACCTCCACCTAGTTCAGTTGTTTCACTTTCCAGATTATAAAATGAAAAATTACCCTTTGAACACACTACATATTGTTGGTGCAAAGAGGTTCTCAAAGGTCTGAGGCTTTTGCCTCCTGCAGTCTTAAGTTTATTTCCCTGGCAATATCAAAGACAGTGCAATCAATTTACTTAGCCCCAGTACATAGTGTTTTCGTTTATTTGTATATTTATCTATTCACTCATGAATATTGACTCCAGTAGAATTTTTAACTTGAATATATGAGACATTGGATTTTGGATATTAGTAAAATTATTTACCTTGTAAACTATCCTGTTCTTCACTTTTTAACTATAAATATAGAAGATACAGTTGATTGATGTTATTCTCATAAATTTCTGTTATTTGGCAAAATTGCTAAAACATTGGACAAGATATCTTACAGTATTTGTGGTTATGGCTTTAAATTCCACTGAACTCAACTTTGTCTTTCAGTCTCTCAGGTTCGATAAAAGACTATCAGTCATGTACTGGGATCGATATAACTGACAACTTTTACCAAACTGTGTGACCTTCTCTAATACTAGAAATTAATATTTTTACCAGAAACCCACCATGCTTTGGGAGATTCAAGACAATGGTTCTTAATTGTGCTATAATTAAAAAATGGCTTGTACAATACTTCAGTCATTTTTCCAAATTAAAATGATATTGACCCAGAATGTTGTGATCACATAACTGGTACCATGGATGCAGCAGCTGGTAGAGATGATATATTGTTGGATGACTTTTTGAAAGGTTGACAGGTCTTATCACATCTGTAGTACTGACTTGTGTCTCTGGCAAAATCAAACAACACTTGATAGCCCAGCATGTTGTTGTGTCCACAAGCTGTACCGATAACTTCTGCAAGTCCAGTATGCCTAGATACTGTGTGATGGTACAGTATAAGTAATGAGTAATTTGCTGATCTTGCTGTTCTGAGCTCAAATCTCTATTCTGGATATTGCACAAGACCAAATGAAGAGCATACGACTGACAGTTCTGTTCACTGGTAGCACAATGTGCTATTGATATTCTAGCCCTGACAAAATGTTTTCAAGTAAGTGTTTAAAATATGTTTAGATATTTTGCTATACTTGGGGATGGTTTCATCACACAGTTTCATATCAAGAATCTTGCAAAACAAATACATAAATGTTTAAAAACTTTATTTCACAGAAAAGCCATAAATTTTCTAAATACCCAACCCCACTTTCTTGTAGCATCCACTTGACATTTTTTCTCCTTACAATAACAGTAAGAGGGCAATGCTATACAGGTTAAGAACAATTGCTCTAGATATGGCACTTGAAGTCGAAATCTATAAGCTCCTAATCTGTTTGAGAGGAACACTAACTGCATCACTCTCATAGGTCTTGGAGGGCCTGCACTTACCATGGGCATAGCATCTTCCTCCACAAATAGAACAGAGATAAAAGTAGAATAAAACTCCCAATCCTATGGTCTGTTGAATATTCATGTACTTTCATGATATCACAAATACACATACTCACACACACACACAATTAATCATCATCATTGTAATGTCCACTTTTTCATGCTTGCATGGGTCAGACAGAGTTCATTGGGGGAAGATTTTCTATGAAGGGGTATCCTTTTGTAGCTAATCCTCACCTGTTTCCAAGCAAGGTAATATTTCTCCATGGCTAGTCATGTGTTTGTGGAAGACTGGAAATGAGGAACTCCACTTATATAACAATGACAGTAAATTATAACTATCTCATGATGTGAAGACTAGGTGACAAGCGCAGACACACACACACACATGATGGATTTCTTTCAGTTTCTGTCTACTAAACCTGATCATTTGTATACAGCCACACATTGCAATAAAAAGTATATTAGTCAACACTTTGGCTTTAATACATCACTTCCTTATTTTATTGATAGAAAAGGGATAAAGCGCGAAGTTAAACTTAATTGCATTCGAGCACAGAATCTAAAGGAAAATAATTACAATATTTTTATCTCATGTTCTATTATTTCTCCTATTTTCTCACCTTTATATATCGAACAACAATAAAATCTTTTTTGATTTGTTTTGTTTGAGTTTTTGTTTTAAAATTAAAATAGTCAATAATTAGCAAGAAAATCCTCTAATAAATGTAATATTTAAAAAAATCATTTCAGATCTTTAAGTGTGCAAATGTGACACACTTGTCATTGAAATACAACAGCTTGGACCATCTACCTGCAGACATTGGTCGAATGAAGCAGCTGGAATATCTGGCATTGACCAACAACAAGCTGCAAGTCAGTGCAATTCCATACACGCTAACCTTCTGCACCAAGCTGAAAACTATCCTGCTGGACAACAACTTACTGGATGCTCTCCCTGGATTCTTGCTTACCATGCCCTCCATCGAGACTGTGTACCGTCACGGTAACCACAACTACTTCAAAGCCACATTTATGTGGTACCACACCGACGTGAACTATCGGATTATCCCAGCTGGAGGGTTTGGCGTTGCCATGTCTAAGGTGCCAGCCAGTCTTCAGTTCTGGGCTGCAAAGTCTGTGATTGGACAAAAGATAGACTTTTATAACAACAGCTGTATTGCTGATATACTAAAGGACTATATTTCAGAGCTCTATTATAAATTTTACTTGTGTCACTATTGCAAGCAGGCTCTTCTCCGACATCTACCTGGTAAGTTTCCTCTCTTTTCGTTGTTAACCTTTCATTGTCATTATTTCTCATGAATCATGCTGACTATATTTTAATTATGGAAAATAATCCAAAATTTATAGGGATTTAGGAGAATAACTTTTATTTATTGGTTGTTGTTGTTAGTTTTGTTTAGTCCTAGGTCAATCCTGATTGAGCAGACCTATGATAAAAAGGCATTCCAGCTATGACCATCCTGTCTTTTTATGGGCATCCACATAAGTACTACAATATCTTATGTATCTTTTTCTTTTTAAAAATGGTAGGATATGATTCGAGGGAGTTTTGGTTGTTATTTCTAGCAGGTTGAGTGACCACATTGATGCTTCCTCGGTGGTTTGGTTTTTGATATATTAAAGTGGTGTTTTGCACATAACTTAACAGAAAGGAAGTTTCTAATTTAAATATGAACACTTTAAAAGGATGGGTTTTACTTCATAGAACTAGGGTTAATCTCAGGCAGGTTGGTATTTTCTTTAAAAATGTTACAATTTTAAAATTGTTTTTTCCATGCAGTTGATTGTGCAAAACAGGAGATATACAGATATAATGAAAGGTTCTCCTGTTCATGGGGTTTGACTTAAATTTCACTGCAAACTTTTTGCTTGTGTACTTCGTTCTGTATTTCATTTTACAGAGATGACAGGTATAGACACCACATATATTGGGAATGTTTTCAGGGCCATTTTTACAGCATTATAGCCCCCCCCCCGGCAAAAGAATGCACCGGAACTTCTATGTATACAACCACAGCATACGTAGATTAACATTTAGCCCTTGACTTGTAGGGCTGAGACAAGTTCCAGTGTTGCCATGTTTTAAGGCAGTTTCTTATTAATGCCTGCATCTTACAAAGCAGAAAAAAATCTTTGGCTTCTGGAGGTACTTGCATTATAATACATTATTGTGAACAGTGAAAGGAGTTCCTGTTAAATTGTGTTGGCAACCCATTTTTAATTTCCATTTGAGCTCATTTCACTTAATTTCTTTCCACCTCAGCTAGCATTAATAATCGTTGTTATCAATATTGGTACAGGCCTGGGTTCCCGGGTTCAATGCCACTGCATAGTGCCTTAAGAAAGTGTTTTCTTCATAATCTTGTTATTTATGCTGCCACTCATCTGACATCTATGTGGATTGATAGATGTGTCGTGGAGCAGCTCATCAATGCTGATTTAATGTTGAGTGGGTTTATATTGGGCTTAATTTGATTACCAACAGAGCACAGAGCACAATGGATGGTACTTATTCAGTATTCAGATTCATCTGAAAATCCAGTTACTGTATTTTCTGGCACACAGGTTGAATTTTTCAGACCTAAATATACAACCAAAAGAAGTAGTTGGTATTAACACTAGATTAGCTCTGGAGGACCAAAAATTCCATGTGAAATGCAGCAAGATTTGGAAAGATAGTGATAATGTTTGAATGTTTACACTGTATGTTTACTCTACGTACTATATCAACTTGCATACTGGGAAATATGGTAGCATGTGAAGCAAATGGGGATACAATTACATAGGTTATGAGTAGAAGTTGTTTCAGATGGCCAGCTTGCTCTTCCTATGCATTAAATATTTTCACTTTTAGTATGGAACACTTTTTTACTCAGTGTCTGACTCCTTAAAATCTATGAGAAGGACCAATGCTTAGTTCCAGTTCAATAGTATAAAACAGATAAGATGCTTTTGTATGAAAGGAAATATTTCTTGATGATCTTTTTTTAGTATCTATTTATGACTGTTTGGTAGACTGAAGCGACGAAAATTAAAGTATTTACCCAGAAATACAGCAAAATATATTTTGTGGACAATTGGACAACATATCTATTAAATTATCTTATTCCTACCCTACATTTACATTACATGTATACATGGAAAAAGAATATCACAATCTACATTTCTTTGAGAAATCAAATATTGTGCATAATATAGCCAATGTTCCTTCTAATTTTCCCCAACCACTGACCATAATGTTTGTATGCTTCAAGCAAAAATATTTAAAATTCAAAGCTAACGCATGGCATAACTTGCAAGACAAAGAAAAACACCTTTTGACTGAATGGAACATAGAAAGAGAGAAGGCTTTATGTCAGGTACTGAAAAGCTTCAGTATGATAGAGGGACAGGTACAGGTGACTTGCTATAGAGAATATATACAGGCTGCCCTGTATCATATAAGGGGCGGG
>NC_068991.1:17401615-17404074 GCF_001194135.2 Octopus bimaculoides | reverse complement strand
GGCTTAGAAAGAAGTGGGTGTTATACATTCAAAATTTTTCCAGCTGTGATATAAGAAATTTAATAGTATATTAGAGAGGAAGGTGTGAATAGAGGGAGATTTACCTGCTATTTCTTGCTCATTGAGGGTTTTTTCATTTGTCATCTGATGAGTTTACCTTTTTTTTTATAATTTCTTTTTCTTTTTTAGATATAAAATGTCAATTCTTAATTAACAAATCTCTTTGTTTTCTTTTTCAGGTTACAAAGTTATCACTTTCAAAAACCCCTATTTGGGTAACAGTTGTGTCCCATTCCAACACTGGGCCTGCTCTCTGGATTGTGCCAAGGCTCTTGAAGTACCTGCCCGCATTGAGCAGATTGCAGCTGCCACCAAGCTTGACCGCCAGTATGAGGACTATGTCAACCGGTGTCAGCAGCTTTTCCGAACGGTGCATTCTGGTGCCAACCGCATGTGTGTGTGTAGCCGGGAGTCCCTGCATAGTTCGTGCCCTTCGGGTGCTGGCGACGACGATGGACGCAGCCACTGTCACTACTGTACTGCATTGGATGCTGGCAGAGATGACAAAGAGTCTAGCTGTTATTGCTGTCTCCAGTAGCCATTGGGTTCGCACCAAACAACAAGGGTTTGCGTTCTGCCAACGACTTGTTGTTGTCAGGGGCCAATGGAAAGGCAGATGCCGACTGCTGTCACTTGAGAGAGAGAGAGAGTGAAAGAAAGCAACATGGAATATGAATGAATAAGAGTATGAGAGGTAGAAAGAGAAAGAAAGATTGAGAGGGAGAAAAAGAAAGGGAGAGAATCAAAGTCTCCCCAAAATCTGAAGCATATGTTTTGATCAGACAATTTTTTGTGTTTTTTTTTATTTCATGGCGGGTTGGGAGGTTAGGGTCAAGTTGATTGAATTGAGGTGACAGGGAGGTTGTCTCTCTCTCTTCCTCTACTGGTTTCTCCACAAAATAATAAAAAAATAAGAGAGAAAAGGAAAAAAAGGTGCTGTTGGTGCAGGTATATATATTATATATGTGCATATACATACATATATATGTATATATACATGTGCATATGTATGTATGTGTGTGTGTGTGTGTGTGTTTATATATATGTGTGTGTGTTTGTATGTGTGTGTGTGTGTGCGTGTGTGTGTATACATATGCACACATGGATATATAAATATATATTTGCGGGTCGGGTGGGCGGTACAGATTTAAAAAAAAAATTTGGATACACAAGCTGGGACTGTTTGAAAAACAAAAGAAAAAAACAAAAACAAAACATACTGGACACACGGACAGCTAGCCTGATCGGTACTCGAGTACATGAAGTGGACAGTGAAGTTAACTCCCCCTGTGTTGTGTATTTTTCTTTGTTTCTGTGTATTATTTCTTTCTCAACTTTCTTGGTGCACTTTATCGTGTTAAATCTGTTGTGTGGGTCGTTAAATCTGTTGTGTGGGACATGTGCACATAAGTGCATAACTGCATATGTGTGGATAGGCTACTGCATTTGTTTGAATGCATTCATGTATGGATGGCTATTTATGTGTGGATTTTTGTTTGTATGTGTATGTGTGTGATTGTGTATAGGCATGGTTTTTATCTGGGTGTGTACTTTTTGGCGAGTGGATATGAAGGAAGAAAAGATATTTGTTCATATCTGTTGACTTCACAGTTCTGTCACTCTTCCTTCTCTCCCACTCTCTTTTACCTTTCTCTCTCACCCTGTTTCTCTTTCATTCTCTACATTTCAAATTTTTTTTGCTTCCATTTTTTTATTTTTTTTTTATCATTAATTGTAACATTCTGAACACCCACAAGCCTTGCCTTGCACACTTTACAAACACACACACACACACACACACACACACACACACGCGCGCATACTCATTCATGCGAATGTATGTGTGTAGGTACAACCTACAAACACACATGCAGCCATACACATCCATGCAAGTACACACATTCATATGCAGTTACATACACATACACGCGCACACAAATAAACATACATACATTCACTATGACATACATAGTCATGCCTCATAGTTTTTTGGTTTTTTTTTGCTCAGTGATGCTCATGAGTCGAATTTTTTGTATGAATGAACCTCTGTGTGTGTGTGTGTGTGTGTTATATTTGATGTTAAGGCCAGGGTTGGCAAGGTGATACAGGTGTCTTGGATGGAGTTATGCTGGCATCCAGAGCGAATGCTGAGTTTTCACATATTAGCTGCTGAGTCTCCTCACAACCCTCATTTTTTTTTTATTCCATTTTCTTTTTGTATTTTGGGGGGGGAGCGGGGTCTCCACATTGACCAATTCTTGAAACTGTTTTACTATCTTTCTTGAGGGCACTACCCCTCCCACTGCATTTGTCAGGCCATGGTGGGGAGTACATTGTAAATGTATAAGCATTCATTTGTGTGCATCTATTGAAATGTATTAATGTATATGTGCATTTAT
>NC_068991.1:17395624-17398554 GCF_001194135.2 Octopus bimaculoides | reverse complement strand
ATATATATATATATATATATATATATATATATATATATATATATATATATATATATATATATATATATATATATACATGTGTGTATATGAATTTTGGTGTTTTTTCATTTAGATGTATGTATGTGTGTGTGTATGTATATATAATATACACGTGCATACACAGGTACATGTTTTTGTGCGTGCATGTGTATACATATATCTATCTACATAGACACACATACATACATGCACAGACATATATTTATTTACCTTGTCTCAATCTTTATGTGACGTTAAAAGAAATTTTTTTTAAACAATTGAATAAAGTAATAATTATGTGAATGCATTACATGTAAATTTCTCTTATGATGATGATGATGATTATGATTATGGTGATAATCCCCTATTCCCCCATCACTTCCTTAAATAAACCAAAAAAAAAAGTGTAACCCCACGTTAAAATGGAAGGAAAACGAAGTTAAAACCCGTTGCCATTTTGTTTCATGCATGTGTTCACCATTCTCAACCATTAAAAAATCTTTTCATGCTTTCACCCTCCTCCACCCACTTCTCTCTTTTCCATCCTTTAACTGTTTTATTGCACTGGACTGATGTGGTGGTGGTGATGGTGTTGGTGGTAATGTTGGCTACTACTACTGCTGCTGGTGGTGGTGGAAGTGTGTGGTGTAGGCTTGCTTTGTGTATGTATGTGAATCCATTGTTGGCGAACAAACCTGAGAAGAGGTGCAGGAGTGGCTGTGTGGTAAGTAACTTGCTTACCAACCACATGGTTCCGGGTTCAGTCCCACTGCTTGTCACCTTGGGCAAGTGTCTTCTACTACAGCCTCAGGCTGACCAAAGCCTTGTGAGTGGATTTGGCAGACGGAAACTGGAAGAAGCTCGTTGTATATGTTTACATATATATATTTGTATGTGTGTGTATATGTTTGTGTGTCTGTGTTTCACCCCCAACATCGCTTGACAACCAATGCTGGTGTGTTTACGTCCCTGTAACTTAGCAGTCAGGCAAAAGGAACTGATAGAATAAGTACTAGGCTTACAAAAATTAAGCTCAGGGGTCGATTTGGTCGATTAAAGGCGATGCTCCAGCATGGCCACAATCAAATGACTGAACAAGTAAAAGAATGTATATATATATATATATATGTATATATATATATCTATGCATATGTGTATATATATGTATATGTGTATGTATATATATATATATATATATATATATATGTATATATATGCATGTGTGTATGTATATATATGCATGTGTGTATGTATATATATGCATATGTGTATGTATATATATGCATATGTGTATGTATATATATGCATATGTGTATGTATATATATGCATATGTGTATGTATATATATGCATGTGTGTATGTGTATATATGCATGTGTATATATATATGCATATGTGTATATATATATGTATATGTGTATATATATATGTATATATGTATATGTGTATATGTATATGTGTATATGTGTATATATATGTATATGTGTGTATATATATGTATATATGTGTATATATATAAATGTATATATATATGTGTATATACGTATATATATATTTATATGTGTATGTATGTATATGTATGTACACACAGACACACACACACACACACACACACACACACACACACACACACACACATATATATATAGAAATTGTTTTCTTTTATCTTTTCAACCCTGAATCTCTCTCATTCTTCCCACAAAAGTTCTACCTCTTATCAATCCTTTTTACCCACCATACAAAAATTATCATTACTAGGATCCCACCGAGATCAACTTTGCCTTTCATCTTTGCCTTTCATCTTTCATAGTCAGTATAATGAAGTGCCTGTCAAATACTGAGGTCAATCGTACTGACTAACCTCCTCCTCCTCTTCCTCCTCCAAATTTCAGGGTTTGTCACTAAATTAGAAAGAAATATCTTTATTATTAGGATGATTAATTGACAGAATTATTTGAGCATCGGATCAAATGCCATGCAGTCTATCTTCTGACTCTATGTATTCAGTTCAAATCTTGCCAAGGTCAACTTTGCTTTTGTACTTCCAAGATCAGTAAAATATTAAGTACCCACTTCCCCTCAAAATTATTGGCTTTGTGCCTAAACTAGAAATAATTATTAGGATAGTGAATTAATAGCAAACTGAAGAACTCTGGACTAAATGCCTCTTAATTATTCCTGTTTGTGGTCTGAATCCCAATCCCTGCTAATCCTCCACTCTTTGGCTGGTGATGGTGGAACAATAAAATAAGACCCAGTCATGTAATAGGGGAGAGGGAGAAGAATAATTCAGTTGTTTGTATACCTTCCTATCCAAATTGTGTGAGAAGGATTTAAACCCTTGGTCATAGAAAATGTAATATGCTAGGGTAAATGTCTTAACAGTATTTATTTATGTTCCATTTTGCTTAATTCTGGATTCATATGCTACCGAGATTGACTTCAAGCACAAACTGAGCTCTTGATATGATTTGTCTGATGTGGTTGCATTTCTGTCTCGGTTGAAGAAAGGTTAACTTATAGATGTTAATGAAATATGGGAAACATGCACTTGTTACAAGCACATGTTTGCACATATCCTTTTTCTCCCCACACAATCTGATGGCCTTTGTACCTAGTTTGAAAAAAAAAAAAGACAAGCAGAAAAAAAAAAACACAAGAGAACTTTATAAAACTAAATTTCAGTAGAAATTCTTTTAAAAAACTTTGGAGGGTAGATGGCAGGATCATCAGGAAGTTGGATGAACTATCTTGTGCTATTTGGTTACATTTCTGTAATCCAGTTCACTTTTCAATTTCCCCCAATTGATAAAATAAGATAATTATCAGTTTGTACAATAAGTGACTGGTTGATTTAATTGACTATATGCTGGAACAGTAGTCCTCAAATTGAAAAATACCAGGCCTCAACCC
>NC_068991.1:17388079-17395082 GCF_001194135.2 Octopus bimaculoides | reverse complement strand
GCCTCCGAGAAATTTTGAATGGTGGAACAAGGCCACTTTTAGGCTCCAGAGGGAGAGGGTGGTTCGCCTCTCAAAATCCGAGGGGTTGTGAGACTTTATACTTTAATTTAATTTTTTTTTTTTTTTAGCTAGGGGCTCCATCACATTCATGAGCCTCTTTGGTTTTTCAAGTCCTGGGCTGATGTTTTGGTTAACCCCCTTCTCCCTCTTATAGGCCCTGCCATTGTGTATAATGTTGATGTGTGTATCAAGGAGGGTGGTGGGTGCTAAAAATAAGAGGTGGCAGGCCCCTTGCATCTTGCTCTACTCTAATCCTATCCTGAATTTACCTTCTTTAATTCACTCCTTCACTGCGCTGACCGTTCACCTATTCACCCCTTCATTCCTTCTCCATCCATTGATAACCATCCCCAGTTCGTGCAGCGATTTCCATCTGACAAGGGAGATAACTGTTCCTTACCATTGCTACTTCTATGACTACTAATACATTAACCACACATATATCATGTCTAAGTACCAACCCCATCTTTTTTTTCTCATAATTACTTCATACCGCCGGCAACACCACTATTATCACAACCTTTCTCACATATTCTTCTTCCCCCATTGCTCCCACCGTGATCACAGTGTTTGTTTTTGTTTTGTTTGTTCTTTTTTTTTTTTTTTAAACACTAAACCTATGTGGAAAGTTGGTTTTGATTTACTGTTGTAAATGGTTGTTGTTGTTGTTGTTGTTGTTGTTGATGTTGATGTTGTTTATTGACTCTCCACCTCTACACAATGCTCTCTCTCTCTTTCTTCCTTCATCGACATACATACACACAATCACCCATGCACATCTAAATATTTTCAAAAAACATTAGGAAAAATAACAACCTATTCTCTCTCTTTCACTACAATTGTAAGAAATAAAGCAAAAAGTAATAATGGTAGTGGTATGTTTCTAAGGTGGCGAGCTGGCAGAGTTGTTGCAAGTCAGGCAAAATGCTTAGTGGTATTTCGTCAGTCTTTATGTTCTGAGTTCAAATTCTGCAAGGTTGACTTTTGCTTTTCATCCTTTCAGGGTCAATAACTTAAGTACCAGTGAAAAACGGGTTGATGTAATCAACTAGTCCCCTCAATCCCAAATTTCAGGTCTTGTGCCTTTAGTAGAAAGGATTATTATACTTCTTTCAAAAGCACAAAGCCTTGAATTTGGGGGCAGTTATCGTCAGTTAGTTAATTGATTAATTAATAGATAATAATAATGATTATAATAATGGTAAAAAAAAAATGGCTGCAAATCTGTAGTATAAACATCAGACATGCCATTCAGAATTTTAGTCTTGTCTTTTTTATGTGTCGTGTTCAAAAGTCCCTTTCATTATCCTTCTGAGGTTTGGGTGGCGGGCGGGGTTTGGTTAATAAGGGCCAGTGATTAATTATACTGAGCTTTGATTTCATCAAATCATAACCCCTTTCTTGCAAACATTGGTTGTGTGCCTGACAGAAGACAAAAGAAAAAAAAAGAAACAGCCTCAATGGTAGTAATGATGGTTTATAGTGATATACAAAAAGTAAAAAAAAAAAACTGAATATTTTTCACTTGTAATCTGGCACACATGAATTTGCATTCACAAACATATATCATACACACATTTTACTATAATCTCTCTCTCCTTTCATATATAAAGAAACAACTACATATGCATACACATATGTATACATACACATAAGCTAGGACTTGCTATCCTGACAGACAGAAAACCAGTGACAACCATTTTCGTCTGCCGCCATCTATATTCCTTGATAGTAACTCCTCCCACTGTCTTAAGAGTCCTCTTTGTTTGTTTGTTTTTTGTTTTTTTTTTAAATGTATTTTATCCTATTTGAATGTGATGTTGATGCTGACATTTTACTCAAGGTTGGAAGATTTTACTAAATAAACATGCTGTCCTCTTTTATGTAATTATGTTTGTTGCTCTTTGTTTCATTGCGATCATTATGATTATGATGATGATGGCATATGTTGTTTTTATACTGGTTTTAGTCATTGGACTACAGTGATACTGTAGCATGGCTGTTCAGTGTCTCAGTCATCTACTTATTGGTTAGTTGATCTTAATTTGTTGAAGTGCCAAGTTATGAGACATAACAGTACAAAGCATAACCGGTGCTGCTTTGTAGACTTGTGTAAATGTTAACACACATACACACATGCATGCACATATTTATATATATATATATATGAAAACAGTGACATTTTCAGTCTTTTCAAAAATGACAAGAGCTGATCAAATCAGAAGCTACATGAAATCTTCACATTTGTGGAATCGTGTTTTAAGATACTGAATCTGGTAGCAAACATGAGCTTACCTTAATAGTGACTAATTAATACTGATCTGTTTTACTAAATATTCAGGTTGAAGTTGGCAGGAAGGAAATAAAAAGGGAAACAGCAGAGTTTTACATTTTCTGTTTGAGAAACTATTTTACTAAAAGACTTTTTGGAACTTGGAAATATTTTGCTTCATCAAAATGGGAATATTTATGGCTGAGCTTTGCTCTTGCCATTATCAATTAAGGAAGGACTTAAAATCTAGCTTATTCCAGCATTCAGTGCAGCTACCACAACCACAAAAGGCTCTGTGAAAGAATAGTATTTATCCAACCAATATTTGATCAGTGAGCAGATTGTTCAACAATTGCATGGTGGTTAAGTTGTGTATAAATCTGTAGACCCTGTTTTAGTTCTCAGTTCCCAAAGCATTTATGAACTACCTCAGTGAGGTTCTCGCGTATATTCATTTACATTGTATGCCACTTTATAGACTCAAATTTATCTTTAAAACCTGTATGCTCTACATTTATTACATTGGTAGTAAAACATCTGGTGTCATATTTGATTGAAACAATAATATTGAAAGGCCGTGCTGCTGCTGCTGAGAATATGTTTATCCCAAGAATTCCTTTTCATTTAATTTTAAGACTGCAGTTCTCAATGTTTGACCATGGTCCATTGACAAATCTGAAGGGTAAATTATAATGAAAAAAGTACTCTATGCTAAGAAGCTTGCTTCCCAACCACATGGTTGTAGGTTCAGTCCCACTGCGTAACACCTTATGTAAGTGTTTTCTACAGCCTTGGACCGATCAAAGCCTTGTGAGTGGATTTGGTAGACGGAAACTGAAAGAAGCCCATCATATGTATATATTTATATGTGTGTGTCTTTGTGTCTGTATCCTCATCACTGCTTGACAACTGGTGTTGGTGTGTTTACATCCCCATAACTTAGTGGTTTGGTACAAGAGACCGAGAGAATAAGTATAAGGCTAAAAAAATAACACTTCAAGGTGGTGCTCCTGTATGGCTGCAATCAAATAAACAAAAGAATAAAAGAATTATAAGTAGAAAAATCTTTGCTATACCCAAAGCCAATTATAAGCCACTTTGTCGTAAGTAGAAACACAAAACAAAACGGAAATTCAAAGTATATTGTTTATTAAGAAGCTTCATTATATTATTATTTTGTGCCATTAATACACTGGCTTAAATACATATAGAAATATCTATATGCAAATAAACATACACACAATTCATATAACAAAATAAATCAAAGTTATGTGTTACAGCTTTGAAATATATTTGCCTTTTGGACATCTGCCAGATAACACTTCAAGATCATCTGGTACCTATATCCAACAAATAGATTAAGTGAAGTATTAAATTATAAGAAATAAATTTCTGAGCCAGTGGCAACAGAAAAAATTTTACGGAATATTTAAACATATAATTCAGTAATACCCTGTCCATTCAGCTATTTCTCTTTGGAAAGTGAAGCTGAAAATCTCTCATTGACCTTCATCAAGTCATTTGTTTGTGACTAAAGGTTTCATCTTTTTGCAGTAATTTAAAGTCAATCCATTCTCATGGAGGCCATCTCCATTTCCAGGCTATTGACTGCAGTCAGAAATTGTAGACACAAGGCATTTGTTTCCTTTTGTCTTTACACTTGCTCTTTCAATACTATCATAAGTTAGATGAGATTTCTTGAGACAGTCTTCTATGGCTGGATGCCCTTTCTTGTACCAACCTTTGTTTTATTGAATTACTGCTAGATATTTTGTTTATAAGAAACATAAACAATGCCAGTTGTGAAGACCCACATTCAAATATGAATGCACATGTGCACACACACACACACACATACACGCATGCTCATAGACAAATGCATATACACATGTGTATACGCAACAAAATCTTAACAGAACTCTCCTCAATTCCATCTCGACATTTTATGTTATCAAGTGTGAAAACTCCAACCAGACGACCACCCCCTGATAACTCTCTATATACTTTCTAACAATGCACAACTGGTACACCAAATACTCCAGTATTTCCATATCTGTGGAGATGTTCTTCAACCAACTTATGAAAACATGAGACAGCATGTTCCAGCTTACACATCTCTACCAACAACTGATGCATGAAGACCTTCACTTTCAACATATCAAATGTTAATCATATAACCTTGGAACTGAGAATTTGTGGATTACATCTCATCCTTTGACCTACTACCTACTTGTGTTAAGGTTACTCAGAGTGCCACAACATGTACAGCAACACAACAAATCAAAATGATGGAATCAGTCCTAAACAACCATTTTCTTTACTAAATTGAGTCTTTGTTAACTCTTAAACCACAAATATGGTTTCCATAGATCCAGATCAGCATTATCACACACTTTTGTATGAGTTAGACAGTAAGAAATGGAGTTGAAACTTTGCTGATATCAATGGTGGTTAGAATGGTACAAATGGTAGTTTTTTCTTTTATGACATCATATACATTCTGTATCAGGCTTTTGAGAAGAAGTGTGGTGGTTGTGTACAGTGGCCAGTGTTGTTTCTTTAGCGACTTTTGTGTTGGGGAATGGCGATGTGTAGATTAGTGATATCAAGGATAAGTCTTCCTGGAATTTTTGAGGGTATGTAATAGCAAAGTGATGATCCTATATAATGTTACTTCACTTTGAATTTTGTTGGACTTTAGAATTGATTTTCCTCAGCTCCAGAACCTTGGAATTTATCAATGCTGATACAGTTAGCTGTATATGTTAGTGCGTGCAGCACACAATGCTTATGGTGGATGTTTGTAGGTTTGTCTGACCCCAAGCCTTTTTAACTTTTTACATATCCCTATTGCTTCTTTTAAGTGTCTGACAGAAGGAAGGGTTTAAAATAAGGGTCTAGGTAGAAGGTGCTTATCTTCTCATGTTTTGGAGATGTAGTCTTTGAGATTGTTAGTGTGGCTGTTATTGCTGTTGATGATGATGTAGAATACTGTGAATGTTAAATTTGCAGCTTGTGTTGGATATGTTTACTATTTCACTGCCTTCTTGTAGTATATTTATCTTTTGTTATTTCCTTGTTTAGTTGCTCAATGCTGAGTTTTATTTTGGTTGCTGATAAAGATGACAATGGCAACACACAAGTCGCTAAAGAAACAACACAACAATTGAGTCATTAAAGAACAGCACTTGAGTTACCATTCTGTTGGGCGATATTTGTGTAGCACAAGATACCAGAAGTAACTATTATCCATGAAGATTCCCACTTGACAAAGCATCAGTAGTACAGCAGACCAGGACAATGATGAAGTCACATCACTCATAACTGGATCACAGCTGCGGTAGATAATTCTATCATTTAGCTCCTGAAGGGGTCGAAAGTTGTTTCCCATTAATATTCTCACTGCTGATTCATCAAGCTCATCCAAATTAGTACGGAATTCATTCATCTGTAATATATATATATGAGGGGTTGCTTAAAACTTTCTGGCTTAGGGTAAAAGAAAATACAAGATCAGTTAATTCTGATTTTATTCAACATGTTACCCTTTCAAATTCACACACTTATTGCAGTAGTCCTCCAGTTTTTCTAAGCCCTGTAAAAGAACTCGGAAGGCTGGGCCTCCAACCAGGCCTTTCATGACACCTTTAAATCTAGGAACTTTTCAGCAGCCTCTCATATATATATATATATATATATATATATATATATACACATACATAGGTATATAATTAAAAATATATTTTTTTTTTTACAAGTTAACTATTCATAAAAATTCTTTTATTTAAGAGAGTGTCACTAACTTTTGTGGAAATTTTATAAATTATAATTCCAGAACTGAACTGCAAATAGGTAACACCATCACAAAAAAGACAACTTCCTCTATGTACATTAGCCTGGAATGCATGTGTTAGATGAGTTGAAAAACAAAAGCACTTAAACACAAAATACATACTACACACAAACGTCTTCCACAAAGGTTAGTGACATTCTCTTAAATAAAAGAATTATTCTAAATAGTGAATAACTTTTAAAACTAATTATTGTAGCTGTATGAAATAATTTTTGCAAAAGCTTCTAAATAATGCATACATACATATATATTTAGAGATAGATAGATAGATAGACAATATGTGTGTGTGTGTGTGTGTATATACATATGTAAGTATGTATGCATAGGCACAGGTGTGGCTGTGTGGTAAGAAGTTTGCTTCCCAACTATATGGTTCAAGTTAATTACATCTCAGTTGTCAGCAACCCAGACTGAAGTTAAATGTCTTGCAAACAACTTGTACATGCAAGTGCTACCAGTCAAGAACTCCGCATACCGGAAGCCAGCAAGTGTATGGGGTCACCAGGAGAGAATGCGCGCCGTTTCAGGGCCTACTTCTCGACGGCATCAATGCGCACCGGCCCCCTTCACTGATATGAGGCCCCGCTTGCTAGATCAACTAGTTATTAAAAACAAAGCTCAATATTTCTCTAAAATACAGATTCAGCTTTTGCTGTAATAAACAAACACACACACACACACACACTGGCTGAGTATGTCATTGTTGGCAGGTAATTTTCGCAATAGAGTGCCTTGGTGGACTTTGAGAATAGCAAGCGCACCCACATAAAATGGATTTCCACCATCTTGCAAGTGATGTGGTGGTGGTGGAGACCTTT
>NC_068991.1:17384382-17387227 GCF_001194135.2 Octopus bimaculoides | reverse complement strand
GACGAAGTTTTAAACAAAATGAAAGCAATGTGTGAGAGATAATACATATACAGAGAGAGAGAGAGAGAGAGAGAGAGAGTGTGTGATAAAGCATGTGGTAAATAATAGAGAGAAAGAGATTCACAGTGACAGATAGAGAAGGAGAACTGTCGATCTAAAAGTTGAGGTATTTCTGGTAGAAAATTATATATTTTGAATTTTTTTACAGATGACATTTTCTTTGGGACATAGGTTTCGAAAATCAAATTCGTTTTGCTCAAGGATGCATAACCACATACACTCGCATTTGTATAATAAATAAGATCTATCTATCTATCTATCTATCTATCTATCTATTTGTCTGTTTGTCTGTCTCTCTCTCTCTCTGTACACACAAAAACATACATATGAACTGAAAAATACTGCCGTCACTGGCAAGGAGGTAGAACTTTGAAGCATGTACTATGCTTTCGCTGCTTGTTTTAGTACCTATGTAGTCACCAGCAGATGTAGATCTGTATCCATATATTTTGTATGCGCGTATATATATTTGTATGTATATATTTGTGAGTATATACGTATTTGTATGTATGCATGTATGTACATATGCATTTACTTCCTCACACTCTTGCCTTACCTGACCTGAAGATATTTGAAGTGCATCCTTGAATATTACCCATATAACTGTCTCCCAACAAGGTGGGTATGTCAAACTGCCTTCATAACGGTAATAACAAGTTTGATTAACAGGAAAAAATGCCTCTAGCTTCCAAGAAATCACGGGGTATCTATTACCTGTAAAGGAAAATAATACCGTTACATATATTATAACATAGATATATAGATGACTTTGAGATTTGGCTCAGTCTAAGATTGTCAAGATATTTGAGTTTTACAAGCTTCTTACATTTTTTGCTTCAACTTGTGGGGGAAAGTTTGTGGTTGCTGAGTACATGTGGTTTAATATTGTATTTTCTCATGCAAAGTAATATCCTTTTGGATAGTTCAAGTGGCTTAGCAGGATGATACTTTGTATGTTCTCACTTTTGCTGCCTGCCTACCTACCTACCTGCCTGCCTGCCTGCCTACCCCCCCCCCCACACACACAGAGAAAAGCCTGTTTATTATTTGACTTCTGATAACATCTATAGTTAACAAAAGAATAAAAAATAAACAGAAATTCTACTTCACGACAATTATTCATCTATATGGTAAATATGCTAAAAATAAAAACAAGAAAGTTATATCATAGGTGCAGGCATGGCTGTGTGGTAAGAAGCTTGGTTCCCAACTACATGATTCTGAGTTCAGTCTCACTATGTGGCACCTTGGGCAAGTGTCTTCTACTATAGCCTTGGACTGACCAAAGCCTTATGAGTGGATCTGATAAGCAGAAACTGAAAGAAGCCCATCGTGTATATGTGTGCATTTTTGTGTCTGTTTGTCCCCACCATCATCGCTTGACAACAGGTTCTGGTGTATCTATGTCTCCGTAACTTGGTGATTCGGCAAAGAGACAATGGAATAAGTACTAGACTTAAAAACAAGTCCTGGGGTAGAATTGTTCAACAAAAAACACAGCTGCAGTCAAATGACTGAAACAAGTAAAAGAATATTAGATTATAGGAAAAGCAATTATAATTAATGGGTTATTTACTATTGAAATATGTAAATGTTTTTCTATATTTGTGAGAACATTTCAATGTAAAATTACTTCAACAAACGTACATACCTATATGTATGTATGTATGTATGTATGTATGTATGTATGTATGTATATATATATATATATATATATATATATATATATATATATGTGTGTGTGTGTGTATGTATATAAATATGTGTGTGTATATATATATATATATATATATACTAGCAGCTAAGCCCAGTTTCACCTGGTCAGTTTGGATGTTATGGCTGTAAAACCTGCTCTGTGTAAACATTCAACTTGTTTGGGCATGCCTACGTTAAAAAACAATTTTAGAATGACTACCAAAATCCCTACTAAAACAGAGTAGCCGTGGGTAGATTTTCTACCTGACCGGCTCCTGTCAGCTGTCCTACCCATGCATGCGTGGAAGACGATGGCGATAAATATATATAACTTTCTCACTTATTTTTCATGGTGAATATGCCAGTGCTGAATATGCCAGCCGGTGCATGAGGTATTAAATGCTTTGAAATGTGCAGGAGCAAAAGTGTGGCATGCTGGCGCGATGTAAGTGACAAACAACTTTCTCTATGTATACGTGACTGACCTAGGGTCTTACAGAGGCGAGTTGTGTCTACAAGTGCGCAGGGAGCATGAAAAATAAGCGAGAAAGGCATGGTGTGGTGCATGAATGTGACAATGTCAACATATATGTGTGTATGAACAATGTGTGCAGATGCGTATACAAGGCCAGGCGCCGAGGAAAGGTGCATGCGTGTGTGTATGTAATAATATATTTTCAAAGCGAACGAAAAGAATTACATGCAATATAATAGAACATTCAAAAAGATATGCACATGAATTTAGTTGTTTTAGTGAAACGAATCATCATGGAATATGTACCATGGCAGGAAGGAAAACTAGTCCAGTTGATTCCTAATGCAGGAAAAGTCTTGGTCCCTGTCTGACTCCCCAGCTCACACGCACGCACACATTGCATGCACGCACACATGCATGCAAGACCGTTACTCTAAAATTCGTTTCTTATTTTTAATCGTCCTCTGTAGCAATTACTCAGTGTATGTTCATATAAATTTACAATTTACCTTTAAATTTTACCATTTTGACATTTTTCACTACGTCGGCCAAATCTTCATTGTCTGCATATGATTTATCATTCTGCAAATTAGAAAAGAAAGGCTATTTATATAT
>NC_068991.1:17376211-17384163 GCF_001194135.2 Octopus bimaculoides | reverse complement strand
TATACATATATATACAGATAATGTTTTCTAAATTCCATCAAGGTACTCGCAATCTTCACCTTCGGAGATGTATCTCTGTAAAATTTTATTGAAAAAAAAAAAAAAATGAATACGTTTTTCTGAAAGTTATGAGGAAACAAAGTCAGAGGTGCACCAAAACAAGATCTGAAATGTCAAACATAGAATCATTTTAGTGTTGAGAGAAAAAGGAAAACAAAAAGAAAAAGGAAAAGAAAAAGAGAAAGAATAAGTATGAGAGAGTGTGTGTGAGAGAGAGGGGGGGAGATAAAGAAAGAAAAAGAGGAAAGAAAAAATGCAAGGGAGAGAGTTAGTCTTGGAAGTTGATAAAAAATTAGTCTTACCTTGACGAAGTAAGCGACAACTAACAAGCCACCCTTGTATTTTGAAGCTTTTTCACTATTAGGATATTTTTCCGAATAATGTAAAATGTGAATCTAAAGCGAAGCGAGGAAAGAGCGATGCAACAATTCAATTAACAAGTCAGTTATAGGTAAGCAAACAAGCCAAAACCGGTCATCAAGCGGTAAAAGACAAACACAGACGTGCATGCATGTGTGTGTGCACGCATTTTATACATACATACATACATACATACTTACTAGCGGGACCCGTGAATATTTCATGGAATTAATGGTAAATCTACTGGGTTATTTCTGAAAACTATCCAAAAACCTGGAAGTGCAACCTCTGTTGTGTCTCTATCAAAAGATAGTTGCTCATCTCTTAATCACTGAAAATTGGAATACGAGCATTACATAATGCACTTCATATACACACTTTATACACTTAATGCGCAATTTTATAGACTTAATACACAGCACCTCTCCCTTACCCTCTTTTCCCCTCTCCGTTTTCTTTCGCTCTTCGCATTTCCCTTCAACTAATCACGTGAAAGCGTTACAGACGGGCTAAGTAACGGAAGATCTTGTCTGGGATTAAACTAGTAGTAACATGGAACAGCCACTTTGATGTGGCGATTAATTTTACTTTTTATTATAGTTACTACTCCCATCTCTTCTTGAGGCTTTACAACTAGCTATTTTGCTTACACAAGGTGGGGGTGCAATCTTAATCATGCACTCAGATGATAGCTGTACTCTTCCTAGATGTGATAGCACATGTTCTGCATAAACTATCAAGCCCAAAAGTTCCAGATACTGTACAAGGTCGGGAAGAACGGTTTCATCATCCTGCCTGCATCTTGGGCATGCCGGTGGCACAGACATCTCATGCCTAGATAGTTTCTCACGAACAGGTAAAGCACTCCTATAGCACTGCCAGGTCAGGGATTTCTGGGAGTTACCCAGGTACCCCGACCCGAAAGTTCTTTGAAACAGGTTGGCTAGCTGGCCCTCATCGAGCTCCAGAGCTTCTCTGAGGATGTCATCCCTCTTGAACTCTACCAGCCCGCTATAAAGTATCGAGGTGATACTCCCGCTGCCGGCCTTGCCCGTCTTGTGTATTAGCATGAGTGCCTGTCGGCACTCTTTTTGCTATTCAGTCAAGTTCCATCATTTTTTGAAATTGGGTTTGAATTCCTCCAAGAAGGCCCATCGCGGAAAGAATATCTCTGCCAGCAGATTCCACACCTAGTCACCCTTCAGGTAGAGCCAGAGGCGCCTCAGCCTCAGCGCATGTTTGCGCATCATCAGTCACGGCATCCCTAACCCACCCTTTGGCGGTTTTTGGCAGTAGACAGAGCACCTCACAAGTGGTTTTCCTCCTCTCCACAAAAAGCAGAAGAGAAAGCGTTCCAACTTGTTTAGCCATGAATCAGAACACGGGACAACGGTCAGACGGTAGGTGATAACAGATGCAATATACACCTGCACCACCTCTGCCTTCCCTTTCAGGGATAGGGACCTTCCAGATTAGGGCCGCCAACCTGTCCGCCACCTCACTCCAATTCTTCTCCGTTTGGGAATCCGGTCCAAACCAGACTCGAAGCATCTTAACAGGACCTTCCGTCCAGTGTCCCACGACACTGGATGGTATCGTCTTGCCACTCCAGGTGCTGAGCCGCAAGCCGATGGACTTGTCCGTGTTAATTTTTTGCCCCTGCCACCGCCTCGTATCCTTTGATTGCATCCTCTACACAAAGTAGCTAAGCTTCATCAGATACGGTGATGGTGACGTTATCCGCATATGCAGAAACAGACTTACCACATCTCAATTCATTGGGGATGCCCCCAAACTCTCCAACCTCCGCAGCAATGGCTCAAGAGCCAGTACGTACAGAAGCAGAGACAGGGGGCACCCCTGACAATCCGAGCGTTTGATTCTAAAAGGCACTGAACTGTAGATTTGATGCTGCCATAAATGGCAAAATACACAAAAATATTACAATAACAGACAAAAACACACGGAACGAACTCACATAACTTTGGTAACAGCAAATTATCAATTACGACGCAAAAAATCCGAGTCTGCTCGAGATGGTAGTAGCTCGCTTCTGCACGCAATATATATAAATTCTAGCGACACACAGTCGCTGATCTTGCAACAAGCAAAAAATGCTGGTTAGCCACTTCAGCATGGCTGTTCCGTTCGAACGGACTTTACTGCGATTTTTTAACCTCAAGAGGACATCTCTAGCTGGTTAACGATGCACAGCTGCATCCGATATATTGCGAGCAAGGGAGCGAATCCCTACCACCTTCTAGCGACGGGCTCTCAAAACAGTTGCGCTTTGTCAGTCATACACACTGATGTTGTAAATCCTGCAGAGCATACTACCTTCATTCCTCTCCAGTCTATGCATGCCCTTCGCATTCAGAGCCCATGTCTCACACTTATGTAGTATAGCCATTCTTACATAAACATCATGAAATCTACTTTTCACTCTGAGAGAGAGAGAGAGAGCCGCTACTAATTTGGTCACCTAAGTAGCAGAAACTATCTAGTCCCTTGTGCTCTTAGTGCTTATTGTTCCTGCGCATCTGCCACACACAAAAGCGACCTTATCTGTTAACCTACCCACGATTTCTTCTGCGTCCATAACTTACACTTGATGCAGCAAATAGAATTACTTTCCACTCCTTTCCTACATATTGAGACAGGCCATTTTCCTGAGGGAAAGAGAGTTTTATCTGTTTATTTTTTTTGTTAACAAGAACTTTAGTCTAAGTTAACTAGGTGAGCTTCAAGGCCCTTTGATTCCGAGGTTTGCTTCCAAACCCGGAACTTCTCCAGTTCTGCTTCAGATTATGCATTAAGAGCAAGGGCATCCAGTTTTGAATTCATCTGTTATGGCATAGACAACTATGATGAAGAGTGGACTAAAAATTGACTTCTAGTGAACAACCTGTCCATTATAGTCAGCACTGTATTCAAGGCCGACTCTTACCCTACTGACTGCACCTCTCTACATGGCTTGTACGGCTCTAACAAGCTACTCCTTTACTCCGAGCTTCCTTAGAGATCACCAGATAAGAGAGTGGAGAACCCTGTTGAAAGCTTTCTCCAGGTCGACGAAAGCTAAGTACAATGGTTTACTTTTGGGCAAATACTTTTCTTGCAGCTGTCTCACTAGGAAGATGGCATCTGTGGTACTCTTCCCAGGAACAAAACTAAACTGCATCGCATCTAGTATAAGTATATATTATTCTTATACAAGATTGTTGTTAATAATGAATTTGCACTCTACAAAGTATAGAGTAAAATTATGTTTATTAGAACTGAACATAAAAACAAATATATACACACACATAAATACACACACACACACACGATTATACACATAAAAGAATATGCACTTTTGCAAGCATACACTTGTATGCTCACAACATCAACAAGTGTAAGATTCACTTACCTCCATGGGGAACCGGTGTCCATTAAGCATATGTTCTGATCCCACGATATCGTTCATTCCCCAGTGGAAGTGAATCTCGTACGCTATATACTTTCCTTTTAATCCTTCACCATAGACTAAACTCTTACCATTCACTTCTATGACCACTGCAAAACAATAAATTCAAACTTCAAGTTTTGTAGAGGGACACGTTGTGATGTAATGTGGTAATGTATAGTGTGTGAGAGGGTGCTGAAACATTTCTGGTTGGAGGCCCAACTTTCCGAGTTCTTTTACAGAGTTTGGAAAAATTGAAGGACCGCTGGAATAAGTAAGAGAGGAATATGTTGAAAAAAAATTAACTGATCCTCCTGTATTTCCTTTTATCCAAACCCAGGAACTTTTCGGCACCCACTCGTATAAAGTCTATAAGAATTGCCAAAGTCGTTAGAGGTGTCGGAATAAATGCTTGGTCTGTTTGTTCCAGCTCTCTACGCTCTGGGTTCAAATCCTACTGATTTGCTTTTCATTATTTTTATTTGGATTGTTAAATAAACTGCAAGTTAGCACTGGGTTTGACTCTTAATCCTCTCTGTCTTCTTCACTTTCTCTCTATCACACACTCTCCGGAAGAAATGGGGTTGTGTTCAGGTCCGGAGTGGGGCGGAATGAGATTTGTTCTTTGTGAAGTGTTGGTCTTCGTCTGAGGGACATTCGTGTTTGGCCTATATAGTGGTTTCCGCAACCTATGCAGGTAATACTGGGGGCATATGCTACAGTTAGGCTACCCGCATTTTCCTACTTTTGGTTCCGTTGTTAAGGGAATATAGTCTTGTGCCGGCTAATATTTGTTTCAATGATTTCGGTTGCATTTTGCTTTTAATAATTTTGTGTGAGCCCAAAATTTTGTTCATTGTTTTGTCTCCAGTGAGAATAGGTAGGGTTTGGATGATGATGTTGAAGCAACGAGGCATTCAACACCATCATCATCCAAAATCATTGAAACAATGAGGCAGTCAATATCATCACCCAAAATCTACCTATTCTCACTGGAGATAAAACAATGAACAAAGTTTTGGGCTCACACAAAATTATCAAAAGCAAAATGCAACCGAAATCATTGAAAAAATATTAACCGGCGCAAGTTGAAAAATGTGGGCAGCCTAAATGTGGCACATGCCCCCACCTTTTTGAGGCTACAGAATTTCACTTCAAACAAGGTGAAATATTTAAGATAAACTCAAATTTCACTTGTGCCTCTGAAAACTTAATCTATATTACTACCTGTTTAGGTTGCGGAAACCACTATATAGGCCAAACTCAAATGAACAAGACTTCACAAAGAACAAATCTGCTTCCCACAATATAGACAGATACAGGTCAGTGAGCACATCGATAAATGTGCTAGGAACCTTAAACCAAACTTCTTAATTTTTCCTTTTTATCAACGTTTCTAGAACAGCAACTTTCCTTAATGCAGCAACTTTCATTAAGAAATATCAACCACAACTTAATTTGAACACACAACTTAATACAGGACACTACTAACCTTACTAATACCAATAATCCCACTAATCCTCATCCGTCCCATATACCATTCACATTCTAGTAATCATATCTACATTAAATGCATCACTTTCAGAACTGCTTACCTCCCTTGCGTGCAATCTTTTCACTCAGATACTATTAGACTCAACACCATTTCGAATTCGGTGTTGATTCAAAGTCAGTGATCATCTCTGACGAAACCGGTATGACTTTCTATAGTGACTCATAATAATGATTTTTATACTTCTTAATTCCACCTCAAATCATTTATTTGTATGTGTATATGTTTGTTCTTATTTTAAAAAGCCATTAGTTTTATACCTAGTGTGAATTTTTGTGTATCTTTTTACCCCCCCCCCTCGCGCTTTCTTCCAAACATTTAATGCCCTTAACATAGATTTTTGGGGCCTACTAATTTTGAATAGTCTTAAGTGTAACAGGCCGAAACTGTGTAATGATGATTGGAAACTTGACTGAAGAATAGAAAGCCACGAATGTTCCGTCCTGGTTTCCCTGTCCGTCTTTGTATCGTCCATCTGTCTGTATGTTTTTACTGTCGTCCGTTACATTCTTGTTCCGTTTTTTTTATTTATATATACATATAGCTGCGCACGTACACCTTTTGCTCAGCTTGTAAGTATATATCTAAATTCTGTACGACTTTCTTCTTTTCCTCTTTTCTTTTTTCGCCTCCCCCTCTCTCACATTTTTTTGGCATTCTCTTTCTTTAATCTCTCTACTTTCCTCTGTTATCTCCCTTGTACCTTTCCCTCTGTCCCAACCCCTTCTCTCTCTCTCGCTTTCTAGTTCCTTCCCTAATACTTCAATCCCTCTGCTCCCTACCTCTCCCTATTCCTCCCACGTGCTAGGTGCTCAGCATAGCATGATCTTTCTTTCTTGGCCTGCCTGCCGCTCGCAGAACACCTGTCTCCTGACTTTCATCTATGTTTGTTGGCGTAAGGCTTCCACTTCACACGCCAGCTTAACTTAACTTCTCCTTTTAGTCGAAAGACACCTGTTGCTATTCTTGTTGGTTGTATTTGTAATCGTGTAACATTTTCTCCGTTTTCTCGTTTTTTAAATTTTTGTTCGTATTGTCGCACATATTCACTTGGTTTCTTCCAAAAATGTGATGCCCTCAGCTTAGAACTTTGGGGTCTACCAGTTTTGAACAGTATCAAGTGTAACAGGCCGAAACTGTAATGATGATTGGAAGCTTGACTGAAGAATAGAAAGCCACGAATGTTCTGTCCAGGTTTTCCTGTCCATCTTTGTATCGTCCATCTGTCCGTATATTTTATTGCCGTCCGTTACGTTCTTGTTGTTTTTGGTATATATATATATATATATATATATGTATGTATGTATGTATGTATGTATGTATGTATGTATGTATGTTAATGTGTATGACCATCTAGTGTGTGAGTGACACCCTCTCTCTCATGTTCTCTATCTGTATGTGTGTGTGTGTTTACCTCCAGCGCCAAAGTACCCAAACGTACAGTTGCCAAAACTGGTTGTGTGTCCAGTTATCCGCACCACATCGTCCGTGTCCAAGCAACTGTGCTCAGTGTTCCCATTCCTATAGCAGTACTGGATATAGTAGTCACAGTAATTTCAGTTTAAGAAAAAAAATTTTTTTTATGTTTTAGTGGCCCTATCGACACGATCTTAATGAAAACAACCAGGAAAAAGTAGCATGTAGTGTGTATATGTCTATAAGGCTGCTTATATTTCATTGCGAACATGCGATGAAATATTTCCACCGTCGATAAAGGAACCTCAACGCAGTCACTTTAGAAATAGCAGAAAAATTTTCCTCGAATCACCCTGCACTTAATAGAAAAAGAAAAACTCATTACATATTGAACAATGTAATGAGTTTTAGATAAACGAACAGAAGAGATAGTCACAGATGATCATAGGTCAGCTTGACTTGGATTGATCAGGGATTAAACAACTTCGTCATCATCAAAAACAGGGGCGACGACGACGACAGGGGCCACGACGACGATAACAACAACAACGGCAGCAACAACAACAACAACAACGATAGTACCTGTATGTCCTGTGTTCATTATCGTCGCATTGTGCTTGGTGTCTAAGTATCCATCAAAAATCAAATTACTGGTTTTCTTGTAGTTTGTAAATTTATGCTCAATAGCGATTGGAGATTGTAAACGACCACCACAGTTCGGATATTCTTTCGCCCAATTCTTACTTTCTGGAGAAAAGAAAAAAAGAAAAGAAAACGTCGTTAGCAAAATAAAACGAACCATTTGTATTCTCTCTTCTCTTTCTCTCTCTCTCTCTCTCTCTCTCTCTCTCTCTCTCTCTCTTGCACACACACATGTGTGTGTGTGTGTGTGAGGAAGCGATTAGTTTAATGATTAGGGTGTCGCACTCATGACTGTAAAATTGTGGTTTTGATTCCTGGGCCGGACAACTCATGTCATTCAGAAAAACACTGCATTTCACATTGCTGCAGTTCACTCAGCTACCAAAACTATCACTCCTCTGATGGAACTGTACTGTTCAAGTAGAGAATAGATAGCCACAGAACCCGGTTACCGGCCTTATGAGCATATGACTC
>NC_068991.1:17369998-17375949 GCF_001194135.2 Octopus bimaculoides | reverse complement strand
TATATATATATATATATGGCAAATGAAAGACAGAAGGTGGAATATACGAGAATTTATTATTAATCACGACGATTGTTTCGACACATCTAGCAACAATTGGATGGATGGATAGATGTAGGGAAATTTTTTCTATCTACAGCCAGGTCCCCTTGTACCCATATATATTCCGCAGTTGTTGACCTACAGAATTTCAGATTGCATACCACCTATAATGACCTAACAGTCAGGAAAAACTTGCAATGGTTGTTTGTGTGCTGCTGTCAATAACACGCACATTAACATACGCACGCATACATACGTTCGCACACATATGCACAAACATACAAACACCCGCACAGAAAGGATTTGGCATCGACCAGAAAGTTGTGATTAGACAACAGTCAATAGAGTCAGTAACAGTAAAATATTCCACTTACCGTTGTGATAGTCCCATGCTGTAAAAAATAAAACAAATATTAACTTTCAATGCTTTTGAATCTATGACCTTACGAAAACAACATGGTAAAACTAATAGCTAAATAATTACAATCCTATGAATTCACCTAGTATACACACACAGACACTCGTACACATATACGCAAACATTTATTTATTAATAATTCTAATAAGGACAACAAACAGTAACTGAACATGTAACCCAAATGTTAAAAAAAGGTGACAGTGACTTAGAAGCAGCTATTCTGAAAAAGTAAAGCATAATTCAAATATAGTCATAGAACCAATCACACGTAGAAAAATAGAGTAGTATAATCCGGCCTTTAATTTACAAGATCTACTCTATAACTAAGCATCTCTAAGCTTTTACCGAAAATTTCCTTCCAACTGACAAGCATCATATAACTATCATAACCTGCTTTACAACAACAAAAAAGAAGGAGGGGCAGATTCTCGTAACCAACCAAGAACAATTCTGCACAAACATTTACTTACTTTACTAATTTCTCCAAATTAAAACCCCATTACTCCAAATTGTAATTGTACCAGCAACAATAGTTGTCTGCTTCAAGTTCGAACTAGTCCATCCATCGTACCACAATAAATATGAATTTGACTTCGATTTCTTGTTTTTAGTTTAACCACAAAAGAATAAATTTAATCAATACAAACAACAGAAAAAACAGATACAATGCTTCTCCAGTTATATTTGATTTTTAAAGTCTATTATCGCTCTTTTTAATATCAATTAAAAACAAACTATCTTTTACAAAACCATACACTCGTAATAAAGTGTCATGTTTGCTTTAAACCTCAAAGTCATATTATATCCTTTTCTTCAGTTTCCTATTTCTTAATTGACACTCAGAATTAGTCTCTTCTTCTAGACATCAGGCTTTCAAAACACTAAAATACTAAACATTTTATTTTTCAGTTTAAAAAATTGAATTATATTGTTATTTCCCAACTGCTCCTTACCCGAAATCTACATTTCATTCATACTGTATTTACATTTTATCAGTTAAAATACATTAGAATCTTTTAAAATTTTATTTAAGTTTTGCGACTCACTTTGCTAATAAAATTCTAAGGCGCTTATACTACGATTGTTTTATTCGTGATCGTTAAAATCAAACATATACTTTTATTAACGACACTCCAGAATGTTTATATAATATACAGCCAGTGGCTCTCGTGGCTTCTGATCTAAACTGATTGGAAGTGTTATCATGTACATTGTTTTGTCTTGGTATAAAAGATGGGCTACAGCAAATATTCTGCTCAATACCATAGATTTGCTTGTCAGTTGTTTGACCTTAACCTTAGTGGCTGATGATATGGGCATCTTTAATTATGAGCAGAAGTAGTGGGGGAGCATCATAGCCATATGTTCAGAGGAATTCTTTGGAGTTTGGATAATTCACCTTTGGAAACACGGGTATTTCGTTCAACATCCTTAAACAACCCTTATTTAGGGACCTTTTGAGCGGGATGGACTACTCGACCTGAAGAAAATTCTAACTGAGCCCCACCTGCAAGGTCATACGCTGTTTATCTTGATATGAGATCCCCATGTCGTGCACATATGGTTGTGATGCATGCGCCTGGTGTACCCTTATCAGATGAGTAGTCATGATGGGTATACTGGGCTTTGTATACTTTACCCCAGTGTCACTTTGATGGCACGCACTGCTCTCTCACTCAATAATAATAATAATAATAATAATAATAATAATAATAATAACATTTTGTTTTAAATATCTTACTTTTTCTCAATATCTTGAACTAATTATTTTTACATGCCTTACTTCTTGGCTTAAATACATAAAAACTTTCCGTTTGAGTTCTTTTAATCTAAATTCTTTGACCATTCTTTATATTTTCAACATATTTCTTTTACCAGGTTTCTTATTTTATTTATTTATTTATTTATTTATTTATCTAGTTATTTATTTATTTATTTATCTAGTTATTTATTTATTTATTTATTTATTTATTTATCTATTTGCTTATCGTCTTATATCCTCTGAATGAATGTCTCCAGTGTGACAACAGTTTCATAACTGAAATCAGTACCCCCACAAAAATAAATAAATAAATAAATAAAAATAACAACAAAATTAGAATTACCTGAGACAAGATGTACAAAGAGCATTGCAGAAAAAGTCGCCATTAGATACACCATCCAAAATGTTTTCTCCATCCCTAGTACGCTGTCTCAGGAATATTGGCTGTTGTACTTTCTGTTCTTTTATTTTTCTTTCGCGGTTCTTTTTCCCCCGTTTTCTTTCTTCTTCACTTCATTTATTATTTTATGACTGTTTTGTTTGTTTTCCAATTATTTTCATCCTCTTTTCCCACTCACTTTTCGCCTTTTTTGTGTCTGTCTGTCTGTCAAAATTAATACGTTGTTTTGAAAATTTCTGTGTAATTTTGTCTATTTAGTGTTGTATTTTCTTTCTTACTGCATTAATTATCTGGTATAGTTTTCCTTCATTCTCATTTAACAGCTACTTCGTTTGGAAATAGCGCTTCAGGAATAGCCCAGTCCCAAGTCTCTAAAGAATTAAAAAAATATTCTTTGGAATTCTACAATGTATTTTTTCTGTATTCCATACACAAAGTACGACTAGTTTCTTTTCTTTTAGACTCCTAGATTATAGTAACACACACTGAAAACAGAAAGGGAAAAATAGTCTAATAGGAAGTAATTTCATTCACACACTTCTGCATATAACTTTTGTACCCAAATCTTTCGTCTCTCATTTACGACGTGTGAATCGCTAAGCATTTATTGCACCTCATATATGTGTGTGTGTGTGTGTACACACACATAGTAGAATAAAAGAACAGTGACTTGATATACAGCAAAGGACAATTATATTAGAAGTTGCTAAATTCCGGTCTAGAATCATTTTAACATTGATTTGACATTGAATCCAATTTTGTGATTCATTTATACCAGTAAAAGTTTATAAAAATGTTACAGTGGTTCAAAGCTTGATAATTTGTAGCCAATCAGAGGATTTGGAGGCTGGCACAAAATGAAAGCAAAACTTTACGACGATGAAAGTTGTAAGAGTTTTGTATTTTTAACCTTTTTCTATCCACTCGTATTTTCTCAAATTTTAATCCGAAATTTTTTTTAAAATGTACTTTTATGTAGTTTTACTTTCTGATGACGAATATTAGATTTATTTTTTCGATACGTTAATAATAAAGAAGTTTGAAGCATTTAAAGTTACGTATTTTGAGTCAATGAATTTTAGCCAGTGTCCTCACAGCGGAAGTCAAAACTGTTTATTGTCATGGCAACTCCAGTGCATCGTTATTTACCCATACTGCTGTGGGTAAAATAATTGACAACTGCTAAGCTCTGTAAGGTGGAATTAGGGATTAGTGCCGCAGTAGACTTTAAAAAATTACTTATGGATCTGCGTGGAAGATTTGCTCTGCAATCCAATGAAGATTAGTAGTGGTCCAGGCAGAGTTGTTGAAATAGATGAAGCTATTTTCGAGGAGAAAATACAACAACTGGGGTTCGAATGCTACTCGAACAGTAGGTTTTCGCGAAACTCGAGAAGATTTTTTTTCATTTCGCTCTGCATTCTCGTAATTGCAATCGACAATCAATTCTGCCGAGAATATCTATTTATAGTGATCTGTGACGCACACACTCGCAAATTCCTCGCAAAATTAAAAAAAAACAAACAAACAGAAAACTGTGACAGCAACAGAAAAGATCCTTTCTGAGTTCTGCTTCTGGCTAACTTAAGTGATCCATAATTCTTTGTTAAAAGCAGACCTTTGTAGGTTTAAAGTGTTACGCATAACAAAAATGAAAAGACCTAGGCTATTTGAGATGAATGAGCACCAATTTTATTTATTTATTTATTTTTTTGTCCTACAGGCCTTTTCTTCTCACGAAAGCCTTTATTGAAGCGTTGTGAAAAACAGTTTTGAGGTTGTCCCAAAATTTATCGCTTTCGATGTTCTATAGTTTTCTCAGAGGCCATTTGAAGAAAATGTGGTTAAGACATTTCTGGATCTCTAACATTTGTATGTTAGTGACATATACACCACGAACGGAGTACACTTCTAGGAAGCATTGAACTATGTCATTGGTCTTGCGAACACTTACTCGAGTTTATCGTGGATGATACTAGCCGAAAGTGCCACACAGTGTCTGTCTGTCTTTACAGTGTTTTATATATATATATATATATATATACATGAGTCCAATTAAAGATTAAAAACCTCATTAAGAGATAATAAAATCCAATGAATATACTGGTTTATTACCTATTACAAAAAGTATTGAATATTACATTTAATATTCAACTGTAAGGTAATTGGATAAACCGGTGTTCATATATGCTTTAAGAAAATAAGAAAATAGAGATAATTAAATTAGTAATTATTTACTACTTACAAAACTGGATATCATCGCTGACAGCTGTTTCGATTCAAGGCTTTAGAAATTAATTAGTATAATTAAAAACATTTTAAAGTTGAATCTCATCGGAGGAGGAAAAAGATATACTCTTACATTTTCATATTATTGTGTGTTGAGTGTAGGGAGCAAATCCACTAACTGATAAATGTTTTGTAGAAAGAACATGGTATAAACCTTACAAAGGGGTGGGGAGGTAGTATATTTATCAAAGTATAAATGAAAGTAAAAATACAGAATAAGATATGGTAATAAAACATAGGTAAGCAGTATTTTAATTAATACTATCGTAAACCAATAAATAATTATGAACAAAAAGATTAGGGTGAATATATATATAAAGATAGTTTGTGATTATTTAAGTAATTAAGGTGTATATGTGAATAAAATAAATACAAGAAGGGTAATAAGTGAAAAATATATTTTGAGTGCATTATATATGAATACAATACATAATTTATATGTATAGAGATAAAACAAAAGTGCAACAAACATATAATAAAATAGTATAGAATAGATTAGGGAGCAGGCAAATGAGAGTTTGTTATTACGCAAATATAGACATAAGTTTACACGCATATGTATAGTGAATATAAATAATCAATTGCAGGCAAAAGACGTATTAAAAGATTTGTGTGAAATTAATATATAAAGTATGTAGAAACCTGAAACGTATAAGGACTTAGGAGTATATAAATTGAATGCTAAGAATTAAGCATTATATATTTATATATAGTCACGCTTATAAGTATATTAATGGAGATAGAATCAAATACAGAACCAACATGGTAATGAGTAAGTAAGTAAATAAATAAATAAATAAATAAGTAAAAACATACATGATATACTTTCATTTTTTTATTCTTTTACTTGTTTCAGTCATTTGACTGCGGCCATGCTTGAGCACCGCCTTTAGTCGAGCAAATCGACCCCGGGACTTATTCTTTGTAAGCCTAGTACTTATTCTATCTCTCTTGTCGAACCGCTAAGTGACGGGAACGTAAACACACCGGCATCGATTGTCAAAGACAAAGACAGACACACAAACATATATATATATATA
>NC_068991.1:17360829-17369268 GCF_001194135.2 Octopus bimaculoides | reverse complement strand
AGAGAGAGAGAGAGAAAGATTGATACACATACACAGGCACACAAGATCAAAGCCAGAAATCCAAAATGGACTCAATGCGAGTTCAGAAAACCGTAAAGCGAATGGATATATTTTTACAGATTTAATTCGCTACCTAAGAATCTTCGGATTTGTTAATTCTATTGGTTTTCGGCAACAGAATTTTTAGAACCTGTAAACGTATAATATTTCTTTGTCGTTAAGCATCCATCTATCCAACCATCTTTTCCGACCACTATCCCTGAGAGAATCGTCGGAATAAAATCCTCAGGCATCCTTTCCGAAGCTGAAGTCATAGAGGCAATTAAAGCGTTAAAATGTGCCAAGGTCGCTGGGAAGGATGAAATTTGGCCAGCGATGTTAAAAGCCTTAAGTAGAGAAAGTATACTCTCGCTGTATGCAACTCAACCTGTATCTCGAAGGAGATCAAAGCAATGGTAATCTGGAGTTAAAAATCATAATTTTTGCAAGGGAGACAACAAAAAAAAGGTCTTCTAATTATAGAGTAATCTCCCTGTTGAACATTCCTAATAAAGCCGACGACAGGTGTAGGAAAATTGTCAAACTCAAGCTTGCTAAAGGACAGTGTAAATTCCACCCTGGACACTGTGATTAAACGTTTGGAACAAATTTGATGCAGAGTAGATAAAATAATTTCTTTACGAAATATGGCGTCAAAGAATTAGAGACAGTAATCAAATAACGTTATGTGTTATGTTAAAACACACATACATAAGATTACTTCGTAATCGGAAACTAGTATTTGAATAAACATATATCCTTGTATTAGAATTAGTAATGAACGAAATAACATGTAGAAAATAGATAACCTAATTACATTACCAAATGAAGAAAAACAGATGAATGAAACCTAGAATCTATGCATGATACATTTGCAGATCTACCTTCGAACATTTGTAAACACTTAAGTAGCGAAAGTACAAGTATATAAAAATCCTATTATATCAGTATATACTTATACATCAACACATGCATACGCTCACATACTTATTTATATACGTATATGTATACATACACGCATACGTACGCGCACGCGCGCACGGACGCACGCACGGACACGCGCACGCACGGACGCACGCACGGACACATGCACGGACGGCCACACACACACACACACACACACACACACACACAAAAGGAACTCGCTTATACGTATTCATGCAGTTAAAAATGGAGACTATTGAAAATAATATTAGGTCTACATCGGTAAACAGCTTTTTTTATTATTTTTAGCATCCTAATATATCAAGTATTTGGAGAAGGAGCTTCATTGAAGTGATGTGTGTGTGTGTGTGTTTGTGTGTGTGTGTGTTTGTGTGTATGTGTGTGTGTGTGTGTGTTTGTGTGTGTGTGTGTGTGTGTGTGTGTTTGTGTGTGTGTTATAATTGAGTAAAGTTATCGAAACAGTAAAATTTTTGACAAAATGATATGCAGTTGAATTTAGCTTAAATGTTTAGTATTTATTTCAAATATTTAATATTGGTTTCATAATTTGACACAAAGCCACAAGCCCGCCGCCCCCTCCAACACCTGTTCTGAGGAGGAAGTAGATCGATTACATCGACACCAATGTTCAACTGGTACATATTTTATTTTATCGACCCCGAAAGGATGAAAGGCGAAGTCGACCTTAGTGACATTTGAACTCAGAACGCAAGGACGGACGAAACGCCGTTAAGCTTTTTGTTCGCCGCGCTAACGATTCTGCCACCTCGCCGCCTTTTTTTTCAAATATTGAATATTGATATCAAATTTTGACACAAGGGTAAGATTCCTAAATCAGTAATTAAGAAGGTTGAGTACTGTAGAACAAAAGGTAAGCTATTAATGAATGGCGTTCGTAAATTTGATCTCGACTAACTGTTATTCCAGTTCCATTACTTTCAAATAACCAACGCTATTGGAATGGATTGTACATCTAATTTGTCTCTTATTTCAATACCAACGCATGAACTTTGGGTGCCAAGAGCAGAATTCACTCTGTAGCAAACATTCAGATCAGGTGACTTATAAATAAAACTCGATATCTTGGTGCACCTTTTCTTACCTAGTAACACTATTTGTAAGAGAGTACAGATAGAAGTGGTTTCACAGAGGAGAATCGTCATCAGAGAAGACAGGTTTCACAGTGGCATCGTCATCAAAGAAGACAGTCTCAGCTTCATTATTACGGTCACTGTATAAATTCCTCTTTTCGTTGGTAAGATCACTTGCGTCCACTGGCTTCTGGTGAGGCTATTCTAAGTAATCGAAGTAGTGGTTTACATGCAACTTGAGTTTTACCTTTTTCCCCAACCAATCTGGGGGTCCTGTAAATCCTATGGAAGCTGCCCTTTCTATTTGACTTAGACGTAAATTAGCAAAACATCATGCAATATAATTCGCTCTCTCTTATAAATTTCAAGTTGTGTGGCTATGTTAGCAAAAGAAATAAGAAAGCAGAAGAGAGACATTATTTATTTGATGTTCTGAATTGGAATCCTCTGTCTAGTTCTTACTTTGAAGTATATTTCTTTGAGATCGACCCCTCCCTCCACGGACCGATAAAGCACTGACGTTAATAAAGATATATCCCCTACTCGGACACAATGGACTGTGTGTCACAGTATCAACATTTTGAAGAAGGAAGATGACTAGCTGGCAGAACCGTTAGCACGCCGAGCAAAATGCTTAGCGGCATTTCATCTGTCTGCACTTTCTGAATACAAATTCTGTTGAGGGAAACTTTGCCTTTTGTCCTTTCGGGGTCGATAAAATAAGTAACAGGGGTCGATGTAACCGACTTAACCCCTTCTCAGAAACTAGTGGCCTTGAACTAAAATTTGAAACCAATATTTTGAAGAAGGAAGGCGGCAAGCTGGCAGAATCATTAAGCACGCCGGGCAAAATACTCCGCGGCATTTTGTCCGTCTGCACGTTCTGAGTTCAAAAACCTCCGAGGTCGACTTTGCATTTCATTCTTTCGGGATCGATAAAATAAGTACCAGCCGAGCACTGGGATTGATGATATTGACTCCCCACCACGCACCCTTCATGGACTTGTGCCAAAATTTGAAACCAATATTTTTGAAGAAGGACCCGTTGCTGAGTGCTAGCGCCATTTACATGCAATAACCGCCAAATGGTTTGCTATGCTCAATAAAACTCATCAAGTAACTTGATTCTTCAATTAACCGGAATCTGTAGCGATAGAGAAAAATCAAAGGAACAACCTCCAATCTCCTATAGAGCAAGCTAGTTTATTGTGAGCAACTTTTCTCAAAATATCTGGTTATCTATTCTCCAGTTACCTAAATTGGGGCAACTAGAGTAATATTTCTTCATATCAACACCTATACTTTACATTACACAACTTGATTCGTCTAAAAACATGACATACCACCTTTCTATAGAGTAGTGTACTAATTTTGATTATTTGATATAATATAGTCATTTAAAAATATAGAATGTTTTTAATAGAACGATAATAAAACTTACCTTATGATAATGATTCCTTGCTTTGGCTTTCAATAACAAATCTTTGTTAAGAGAGATGCACGGATAAATTGAATAAACGCTGTTATAAAATGAAAGGTAAAATCCATACAAGTGAGAACTGAACATCAGATTAGGAAGGTAATTTCTCTTTATACTTTTTGAAACAATGAATTGTTGTGAGATATAAATGATTATAAACCAAATTAAAGCTTCCACTTCAATATTTTGTCATTATCAACCTCCAACGGAAGATTGTCGAGGTTTTACGACCATTCAACAGAATTGTTACTTTTAATGCTGCCAACCAAGACAGAAAAATTACCAAACTATAACTAGATAGTTACAAAAGTTTATCAAAAGCATTTATCATTCACAAGGACAACTTAGTGAAAAAATATATTCCAGCTCGAATGGAGTCGCGTTCAGCGTTCATCGCAATGACGTAACTATCCACTACGTCATTATTTCATTATTTAGATTTTACTTTTTACATGAGTGAGAGTAAGAGACAAGTAGCAGGCCAGTTCATTTAAAGGAAAGATTTAATGATGATTTTGTTGTGTCTGGGGAGAGTCATTCTCTTTTAGTGCCTTATTAACTAACACACCCACCGGTAAAGTGCGTTAGATAATAAGCCAAATCCAAAAACGAAACTTAATTATGATGTTTTACTTATCAATCTTTCATTCAATTCTCTTATTTATATGTTTATCAAAATCCATAATCAGATGTTATATTTTTCCGCCCTCCAGTTACATAATACTTTCTAAACCGATTCTACTGTGTGCTAACAATCATCTCGCTGGTATGGAATGGCTTAGTAGAGAAATCATTGGAATGTCAGCTCATGGATTCATCATCATCATCATCATCGTCATCATCACTTAACGTCCGTTTTCCATGCTGGCATGAGTTGGACGGTTTGACAGGAGCTGGCCAGCCGAAGAGCTGCCCGGGCTCCATGTTTGTTTTGGCATGGTTTCTACGGCTGGAGGAAAAACATCCAGCTGTTATAATAAATATGTATTATATGATCTGCATGAAATCAGTCTACGGTGCAAAAACGGTTGGAGAGCTACAGCTATATACCACCAAAGTTACTCTTGAAGCCATCTGGATGAAATCATGGCAAAGAAGGAGGAAGAAGAAGGAATACTGGAAAATAATAAAAGTAAAAAAAAAAAAAAAAAAAAAAAAAAGAAATTCATGATGTCATGCAGTCAGAAGAGAGAGAAAGAGGGAAGAAGATAAATGGTGCTG
The DNA here is from genome assembly GCF_001194135.2 of Octopus bimaculoides. Classification (NCBI taxonomy): domain Eukaryota; kingdom Metazoa; phylum Mollusca; class Cephalopoda; order Octopoda; family Octopodidae; genus Octopus; species Octopus bimaculoides. The sequence continues at coordinate 17,364,492 of NC_068991.1, read as the reverse complement.
GTAGTGGTGGGTTTGAAGAGAAGGAGGAGCAGGGGGAGGAGAAGTGGAGGATTTGGTATAATTACTGTTTCCAGACTAGCGGGAAACATCTGAGGCAGTCTGCAGTCCTTTTGAGACAGCAGACTGCTTTCCGTTTACAGTCCTTATCCACCTCCCATTGGTGGGAGATCAAGCGTATCGCTGTCAAAATTCAATCTGCCCATGCGCCGCCTTGGAGTAAGTAGTGGGCTTCGTCCATCTGATCGGTAGCTGCTACCACAGTTATACTGGGTCATGATTGGCGATATTAACATCCTGAAAAAAATGTATGATAATGTTTACCATGCGAAATAGAACTCCTGGAATGATCGACAGTCGCCAAGGAGTCCTCGAAGATACTACAGTACCCATCACTTCCGGTTTCTCACCAAAGTAACATTCATCAGAAGATATAACGAAGACGAAAACTTTCGGGGAAAAAAAGGGTACAATAAATATTTATTTTGGCTGTTTGGTCACGTTTATCGTTAAAACCCTTAATTCTATACATTATCACAGTTGTGTTAGCTGCAAGGAAATAGTTACCATACTTGTCAGAAAGAAAGGAACCCCCTACCCCACCAAAAAAAACGAAATGCATCTGGCACGCTCGCTGGTCGCTGTCGGGGTGAATTTGTAACGGTTATAAGGTTGAACGATGTCGGGGTCACCACTTGTAACGGTTATAAGATTGAATGGACATGAACATTTTTATAAGAAAATATTTATTTTTGCCGTTACATTCTATGTTGCCTTACCACGACGGGTAGGCCAGTGCAATAGCATATAAAACATGCAAGGTTAGGAATTTAGGCCTGTATCTGTATGTTCCTTTTTTTATGGCAGTAATTGTATAGAGAGAGATGGTAGTGTTATAGAGAAAAGGAATTACTAGCTCGTATGCCTGCTTAGGTCCATGGCTTCAAATGTCCAGTCGCCGCCGACCAGCGACCAAGCTGTCGAGTAAAGAGAGAAAGAGGAAGTTTTCTTGGAGTGTCCTGTTTATATAGCCATGAAGCAGGGCAGTGAGTGCAAAGGATTTAGCTTGTTTACCTCAATTCTAGATGGAGTAGAAGAGGTCAGAAAAGGGTCAAGTGGTGGAGACCGCTTCGGCCTAGCTATTCAAATATGGGTAAAGTGGATCGAATCCACTTCACGCCTGCCAGGTTCCTATAAATTCTTGTCCATCTTCGACGTTTATTGCGGTTTTAACTCGATAAGTCCTTAAAATATTTTATCACAGGACAAATACTGCAGGAAGTGCCCTATCGACAGCGTGTGTACATTTGTTATGAACACAGATGACTTACATCTCTTGTATTCAACCTATGGCTTTTCCTTTATGCTTGCTATCAGAGGTGCACCGGGATATGTAGTAAGTAATTTGCAATGTATAGAAATCCTGGGGGTTTTAAGACATAAATAAATAACAAAGCAATGTGACCTGCATCCTCCACATCAAAGGTACAGTGACGATTTATAAAACATTCCAAAGACCTTTCATATACCCCTATCTATCTATCTATCTATCTATATATCTATCCATCCATCCATCCATCCATCCATCCATCCATCCATCCATCTATCTATCTATCTATCTATCTATCTATCTATCTATCTGTCTATCGATCTGTCTGTCTGCTTGCCTGTCTGCCTGCCTGTGTCTGTCTGTCTACGCACAACACAGTAACAAGCTCTGCACAATCCAAACCCTTTTAAGTGCGCTCGCTGATGATACAAATCCTGCTACTACATAAACAACACTACAATCGTACTTTACTTAGTACTTGTGTTGCACATCGTCTAACCTTATATATTATATCATATGCAAACTTTGTGGCGCCCTTTCACATTGAGTAAACAGGCCAACGCTTTGCTGATCGCTCTCGGGAGCATATTCGAAGTATACTACTACGTATGGAAGGCCAACCTGTAGCTACCCATTTCAACGCAAGCGATTCCGCCATTCAGCAGAGTACGATGTCGCTGCACACCATGGATCCACATTTTCAAAGAAACAGAGGGAAATAAATTTCATATCCGAATTTGGCACGATGTCACCGACAGGTTCAAATGGACGTTTCCCCATCCACTCATTCACCCCCTCTTAGTTAATTTAACTCTTTCACATCCTTCAACTCCCGTCTTTTTCCCTTCACCTCACGATCGACTTTGCCTTCTCTCCTTATTTCATTCTTCTTTCCTTCTACCTTCTTACACTACACTATTTTTCCCCACCGTTTCCTGTTCTCGTGAAGCTCACGTGGTCCTACGTTCCTTTATCAGTTGCAACCAGTTTTTTTTTTATCTTAGAGGATGCGAAACCCTGCTGTCTCTCATCAATTTCTCTCCTTGCAACTTTTCTCTGAAGAATGACTCTGTCCGAAACGTTGGATTTTATAATATGAACAGAAAGTTCATATTATTCATTTCATTGCTTTTACTCCATTACATGTCTTGCCGATGCAGACTAACACCAGCCTCTTTGGAATCTATTCGCTCATACATACATACATACATACATGCATACATACATACATACATACATACATACATACATACATATAAGGAAGAAAAGAATACGTAGATCAATGTGGCAGAAAAGGGAATATTCAAATACTGAGCGGAAAAAACCGGAAACTTTTCGATCGTCAGCTGACCGAAGACAATTTTTACCACGAAACACCATAGTAGAGAATTTCACGTCTCATTCCAACAACAATTGTGAACATAAGGCGGTCGCCAGTAAACAATGTATGTTGTGTTGAATTTTATATAATAATAAGAGATGTGTTTCCCTGTTCGTCCGCCTGTCTGTCCATCACACGCTTTTCAACAATTTCGTGAAAGAAGAAATTTTGTAAAATATGAAAAATATTCTCTTATGACGTCATTTTAATCGTGAATTGTTTTCATAGAAAATTGAAGGAAGAGAATACATTACAATTTTTTCCCCTTTGCTTTATATTTCATTTGAAAATTTCGATGCATTTCTATTATGATGTCATAATTTGCCGATGATTATAAAGGAATTTCTTTGGCTCATCAGGTGATCTCCAGCATGCAGCAAATAGGTTCGCTGCCGAGTGCTGCAAAACAGGGATAAGAACTAGTGTTGTGACGTTGGTCCTCTCAAGAAAGTCTCCCAGTGCACTCTGCATGTTAGTGGAACATTACTAAGACAAATGGAAAAGTTTATGTATCTTGAGACTATATTCACGAGTAATGTGGTGCAGAAGGCTGAATTGGATGCTAGAATTGCAGAAGGTAGAACAACGATACGTTAGCTCCAGCATTCGATCGTCAGAAAAGGAAAGGTTGGTAAAAAAAAAAAAAAAAGGCCAAACTCGGTATCTTCAGTTTGGTTTTTCGCGCCTATCCTCACTTATGGCCATGAATGTTGAGTAATGATCAAGCGAGTACGATTGCGAACGCAGGCGGTTGAAATAGGGGTTCCAACAGGGTGCGTAGCTCTAGATCAATGAGTCTCTGCAGGTCGAACTGCTGCAGATAGAACACAAGATGAAAACAACTCGATGTTCTCGAAAATGGATGCTACGGCATGTTTTCCGTAGATCCTTGTTTCACTAGTGGCAGCCTCATCCAAATCAAGCGACCTGAAATCATTGAGCAAGTGACCTTGCT
>NC_068991.1:17355868-17360355 GCF_001194135.2 Octopus bimaculoides | reverse complement strand
TAAACACACCAGCATCGGTTGTCAAGCAATGCTAGGGGGACAAACACAGACACACAAGCACACACACACACACACACACACACACACACACATATATATATATATATATATATATACATATATACGACAGGCTTCTTCCAGTTTCCGTCTACCAAATCCACTCACAAGGCTTTGGTCGGCCCGAGGCTATAGTAGAAGACACTTGCCCAAGGTGCCACGCAGTGGGACTGAACCCGGAATCATGTGGTTGGTAAGCAACCTACTTACCACACAGTCACTCCTGCGCCTACATGGGAATTTTTCTCTTATTGTTTTATAAACATCTGACGACGTTTTAGTTAAAGGTCTGTCCTTGGGGGTTTTGAGGATGAAGTCCTCAAATTCCTTTCCCTCGTCTGTCCTTGGGGGTTTTGAGGATGAAGTCCTCAAATTCCTTTCCCTCTGTCTTTATACCGTTTTTTATTTTGATTTACAAAATCTATCAATTCACTGTTACACTCGTTCACAATAGTGAAATTGATGGATTACAGTTCGTCTACAGTCTGATGGATATTCTGTGATCGGCTGTTTCTGTTTCTTTAATTTCATGCTGTTGTTGATGATGATGTTGCTGTTTTTGAAGTTTTTGTTGGAGTTGTTGTGAATTGTGTTGCAGTTGTGGTTTCATAAAAAGTCTTTGTTGATTTCTTGGAGTAGGGCTATATACTCTCCTCTTCTTTCGCCGACCCCCTTTTGTCACTGTGATCTACTGTTCGTTCAGCTTTTCCTTCTCCATTTCATTGCAGTTGATGTTGATTTAGGAGGAAGAGCATTCAGGAGAAACTTGCTTTTCCGGGGCAATCGGGGGTAGACTTCTTCTTTGTCTTAATTTGGGAGTGGGTGTGAGCGTAGAAGTGGGAGGTGTAAGAGTTTTGTGCACTTGCTCATGATTTAGCACTTGTGGTACTTGTAATGTTCCCTGTGGTGAAATTTTATTTTCCTTTGTTTCAGGGCAGGAATCCTTTAAGTGTTTTTACAGATCCACATTTATGGTATTTTCGTTTTCTACCTTCCACGAACACTGACAGATGAGTGCCATCCGGGAGATCGATTAGATCAGGCAGCTGATCGATATGGTCCTGCTTGCATTGTGGGGTCAGTTCCATACCTATACCTAACCAATTTTGCTTAAGTAGTTTCTTGATGTCCCGTATTGTAACTTCGTCTTCTTCTAAACCTGCCTAGACGGCCACAACAAACTAGGTAATGGATATTTCTGGCGGCACATTCAGCACCCTAATCTGGGCAAGATGTTAGCCGCGATAGCTGGGGATTAACAAAAAGTTGTCATTCTTCAAAGTGGTTGCGGAATTACATCTTGCTTATTCTTCCGTCCCAAATCTTACCTCAATGGTTCCAAATTTCTTTCCTCGGGTGATGTGCGTCTTTTGTTCTCAAGCACTTTTGTACTTCGCTCTCGGGATCATTTTCCACCCGCCGAAACTTGACTCCGGTGCAACGGTGTGTGACCGTGCATCTTGCGATATTTTCTATCACGTCCGATGGAGGGTTTAGAGCAACCCTTCTCTCATCTCTTTAAACAATTTTCCTAGGAAATTTTAATTCTTCTTCGTCTATGTGGAAGCACTCCATATTTCTCGTCGCTGACGCAAAACGAACAGGAGCAATATTTTCAGTTTGTGCTTTATTTCTTTCGTATTTTTGTTGCTGTTTTTGTTGTTGATGTTGCTGCTGCTGCTGCTATAATTACTGCTGCTGCTACTGCAACTGCTGATGCTGTTGTTGTTCCCTTTGTGGACACCAAAAGTTTTAACGTTGCTTAGAGACGAAACATTTTTCGCCACGGTGACGTCACTAAGCTTAAGCCATTCGATGTTCTCATTTCTTTCCTTGTTCTCAAAATTTCTCAAGGAGCGCGTTCCTTTATCGAACATTATGATGGCTTCTTTATCAGCCATCTTTAAAAAAAATTGCAGAAAATTGCGAAATATTTGTTTTGCCGAAAGCAGTTAAAATTCAAAAATTATTTATGTGCACCCTCTGCAAAACATAGAGTGTTTCTACACAAAATACTATCTGCACAATCCAGACAATCTCCGAAATCTAATGATAACAATAGAAGTCAAAAGATGGGGCCTTTCAAGGCCGAGAAGATTACAAATACTTTTTCAACTTACGGAGCACCAAATTTCCGTGACTTCACAGTAGGACGGCCATAATAATGATAATAATAATCTTTTTTACTCTGGCACAAGGCTCAAGATTTTTGGGGAGGGGGGCCTGTCGATTAGATCGACTCCAGTATGCAACTGGTACTAAATTTATCGACCCCGAAGGGATGAAAGGAAAAGTCGACCTCGGCGGAATTTGAACTCAGAACGTAAAGTCAGACGAAATACCGCTAAGCATTTCGCCCGGTGTGCTAACGTTTCTGCCAGCTAATAATAATAATGATGATGATGATGATGATGATGATGATGATGATGATGATAACGACAACAACAACGACGACGACGCTAACAATGACGACGGCGACAACAACAACATTACAATGGATTAATAAATCTTGCATATAATGAAATCAATATAACGGGGGAAGCATATTTTTGATAAATAAAAATGAATATTTAATATATCAGACAAGATTAAAATGCTTCAGTAGTAATTAACAAAAGCGATTATATAAGGTAACTCCATTCATGTTGTGACGGTGAAATTATACATGCCGATCTATAATTCTCTTCCAAAAGCCATTTTATATTAGCAAGGAATTCACCACATGCAAGACAATTTCCTTTTCTCTGTGACAACTTCTAAGATAATAGAATATTTGAATTTACGACTGTAACTTATATTGAGGCAAACATATGTGGACTGCCAAGAGGAAAGATTATAAGGTTGTACTTTAAATAAAACCGATCTCCCATTGTAAAAGCAGAGGTAAATTTACGTGTTTCTTTTCCTACGATATAATTTATGTTCTTATTGACTTCGATTTTTCTTCTGCTCTCATTTTCTGGACATCTTCGATGGTTTGCATTAAAACATTATTTTTTGTTTCTGGTAAAAATAGCCAAACCAATACAGCAGAAATTAAACATGCAGAGCCCATTGTAAAACCGGAAGCCCATGGAATATACAAAGTCTGTGAATGGTAAAGAAAATATTTTGAATACATAGATATACGTTTAAAACTTTGTCCGTATGTGCGTGTCTCTGGTACGCGCACTCTCGTATGTATATGTGAATGTGTGAATGGGGGTACTCGTGTATGCGCTTGTGATATATTTGGTGTGTATGTGCGTGTGTGTGTGCCTGTGAATGTAGAGGTGATCTAAGTATGCGGAAAATGTAGATCACATATTCGAATACCAGTTTTTGTATTTTCTCTCGTTTCTCAGACAGAACATTTTATTCTACATTGTCTCGGCCGTCGAAAATAGTTTTAATGTCATCTGAAAATTTCAAACTCAGAACAAAGTCTACTGTTTCTGTCTTTTTAACCATTGAATTCAGTCTCTTGTTCTGCTAATGGACTTTATGTAAAGGTCGATGTGCTACGGTCTGTTTCATGTAAAATCCTTGATAGGATGGATTTTCTTTTTGTTTTGTGATTACCTCATGTAGTGTATGTGTATAATATATGTATAGCTGTGAGTGCATTTTGTTGCATTTTGATATATGGACGTATCAATGTAGATGATCGAATGATATTAGCAAAAAACAAAAATAATAATAATAATAATAACAACAACAAAACAACAAAATCCCCAAAGAGAATGAAAATGAAATAGTAACCGTACGCTGTTCGGCTTGCTTTCATACACTCAATGTAAAATCATACAAGGATAATGTAACGACACTGAGATAAATTGTATTTATTGTAAGACCGCAATAGTAATTGTTATAACAAAAATAATCGGATTTCCTCGCTCACGAGATTTAGATTCAGGATTTGAATTTCTGCTTGATGTGCACATATTTTCTGGAGATTTCAAACGTGGAAAATTGCCAGAAGACTGTCTGTCTTAGCAAAGATCTATCCGGCTGATATTGACGGACCAGAATTGGACGGATAAATTAAAACAATAAGTAAAAGAACACAAAACTGACAAAAGCTGATGATGTCATTCTATCAACGTATGGACGCTGGTTACTCACGTTCATAGTTTACGTTTGGTTTCTGAAATTTTGAATTTTCAATCACCTTTTGGTTTGAACTTGAGAAAGACAGACGTTATGTCGAAATGTTGTTCAAAAAATAAAACATCTAAAATCGCACTCTTCGTCTTAATAATAATAATAATAATAATAGTTTATAGAGAGGACTGGAAACTCAGCAGAAATGTAATAGATAGATAGATGAGCTCTTAACTTTTGTATACGATTGCCAAATTCCATCACTAAGGTAAACATAGCTGACGTAATCCATCACTACGGCCAACTCAATGACAAAAAGCGCAACTCGAAAGTAACTTATTTATTGG
>NC_068991.1:17354840-17355658 GCF_001194135.2 Octopus bimaculoides | reverse complement strand
GCTTTTTGTCATTGAGTTGGCCGTAGTGATGGATTACGTCAGCTATGTTTACCTTAGTGATGGAATTTGGCAATCGTATACAAAAGTTAAGAACTCATCTATCTATCTAATAATAATAATAATAATAATAATAATAATAATAATAATAATAATAATAATAATAACAACAACAACAACATCGAAAAAAACCTAAGGAATGAGAATCCAGGTTCGAAATTTCGCCAAGACACCTGATGAAGGCTGGAGGGTATATCAGCCGAAACGTTGTGTTAACAACAAACAAGATGAGGACAAATATCCGGGTCCAAACTCAGTGAACTTAGTCTGCAGGTATCCTACTGACGAATCTATATCTGAATCCGGATAAAGATCCCGTGATATCCAGTGAGAACATTCCGTAATGCTCGTAGCTTATATTTGTCCGTAATTACAATGCTGGCTGCAATTAATGTAACAAGGTCTAAGTGGAGGCGCAATGGCCCAGTGGTTAGGGCAGCGGACTCGCGGTCATAGGATCGCGGTTTCGATTCCCAGACCGGGCGTTGTGAGTGTTTATTGAGCGAAAACACCTAAAGCTCCACGAGGCTCCGGCAGGGGATGGTGGCGAACCCTGCTGTACTCTTTCACCACAACTTTCTCTCACTCTAACTTCCTGTTTCTGTTGTACCTGTAATTCAAAGGGTCAGCCTTGTCACACTGTATCACGCTGAATATCCCCGAGAACTACGTTAAGGGTACACGTGTCTGTGGAGTGCTCAGCCACTTGCACGTTAATTTCACGAGCAGGTTGTTCCGTTGATCGGATCAACTAGAACCCT
>NC_068991.1:17353561-17354249 GCF_001194135.2 Octopus bimaculoides | reverse complement strand
GTGTGTGTGTGTGTGTGTGTGTGTGTGTGTGTGTGTGTGTGCGTGACACTTATTCGGTAGCCATGATAGAATTCCGAGTTTCGGATGCCGGGGTGGGAACCCACACCGACATCTCTTCAGTTATCCGGCCATTGGTGCATAAGTGCCGGCCACATGATATTCTTGCAGTGTATGCAGATAATAAGACCCAGCTGAGTGAACAAATCTGCTCTTAGCTATTCAGACATGTACTTTATATTAAAAATACTGTGTATAATATTTACGAAGAGCAAGATTCAAGGATAGGTGAATAAAATATATATGAGTAACAAAGAGTCAGTAAATACATTACAGTTGTTTCCAACGACTCCTTTAATTGATTAATGAAAACATTACATCATTGTAAAGAAACCGGTTTTGTCAGATGAATTCATGAGCTTCAAACATTTTTACTCCGTGAATTTGTAACTACGTTAAAAAAAGTCAAATGGTCCTTTATGTTTGAAGCTCATAAGTTCATCTGACAAAAAGGGTTTCTTTACAATGGTGTAATGTTTTCATTAATCAATTCAAGGAGTCGCTGGAAACAGCCGTAATGGATTGACAGCTGTACCTCTTTGTTACTCATTTATATTTTATGTATATATATATATATATATATATGTGTGTGTGTGTGTGTGTGTGTGTGTGTGTGTGTGTGTGTGTGTGT
>NC_068991.1:17347934-17353159 GCF_001194135.2 Octopus bimaculoides | reverse complement strand
AGAGAGAGAGAGAGAGAGAGAGAGAGAGAGAGAGAGAAAGATAGAGAGAAGGAGAGAAAGGACATTAGTTCTCCGTAATGCAATAAAGTGCTCCCTGATGATCTGTTCTGGCTAAGCACTCAAATGCACTTGGAATATCCATTGCTGAGTTCCAAGTAACCAGAAATGTACGTAGGAACTAATAATAACTAGTATACATTATATATAAATATATAAATACATATTTAAATGATATAGATAAAAATATAAATATATTAGATTAGATTTAAATGTATAACGAAATATATTTTTTGTCATTCATTATATTTCGTGTTTACTGGTACCCAAATTTAAACACCTTCTTTTCTGCTTAGGTAGCCTACTATAGTGCCCATCCTTTGTCTCGCCTGAAATATTTGACCGTGGAGTTGCAATCAATATTAGTAGTATATGTGCCTTTCTGTCCGCTCAATTCTTTCAGTTCGAGCCTTTCTCTAGGCATGGTTATTTTCGCGGCACGATTTTCTAAGCTCCACCCCTAAATTGTATTTATAACCATGCTTATCGATGTGCAAGCATATTGCATCTGTAGCGGGGATTCGAAAATAGATCCCTTGATACGCGGTCAAACATCACGACCAAATCACAATGGTTTCACGTGATCGGTCTAAGCAACCAATCAATGTCAAGTCATCACGTGATTCAATTTTCTAGAATTTTTTTCTTATACCCTGCTTTTGGGCGGTAATTGTTGAATGCTGAGGCAGCTGAGCGATATATGTCTTCATTCTTGTTGCACAAGACGGAGTGCATTTTTACAGCCAGTCGACCCAGGAAGACGGCTAAGATAGATAACAGGAACCTTCGTTGCCACCCAGGAAGACGGCTAAGATAGATAACAGGAACCTCTGTTGCCACCCAGGAAGACGGCTAAGATAGATAACAGGAACCTTCGTTGCCACGAATATAGCACAATTGTTTTCAGTTATGTTGGGCAAGTAGCTGATTGCAGTATCAATACAGGGTGTTTCAAAAAATTTGATATCATTTTGCAATCAAATAACTTTGCCAGTTCTTGTTCAAATGACTTCAAATTATAACATGTGTAGAAACAGGTCAAAATTTTATATTTAATGTTTGATATGTTCATCTTTTCAAGTATAGAAATGGTATTTACTGGAAGAGAAAAGGCGTTTTGTGTGTTGGAATATGCTCGAACACAGTAGAACAAGACTGCGCGCGTGCATTGGTGAGTGAGTTCTCTAGAAAGTCACCAACGGCAATGCAGATTTGGACATAGCACAAAAAATTCAAAGAGGAAGGCTGTCTGTGTAGGACAAAAGGATCTGGACGACCACTAGCATCGGAAGAGACGGTCGAGCGGGTTCGTCAAAAACTCTTGCGAAACCTCAAGAAGTCCATAAGAAGTACAAGTCTGGAAACCCAAATTCCTCCAACGACAGATTGGCACGTCCTGAGGAAACGCTTGCTAATGAAACACTACAAACTGCGGCTCATCCAGGCCATAACGGCAGATGACAAGCGAAAGCGCTGGAAACCCAGATTCCTCCAGCGACAGATTGGCGTGTCCTGAGGAAACGCTTGCTAATGAAACCCTACAAACTGCGGCTCATTCAGGCCATAACGGCAGATGACAAGCGAAAGCGCAAACATGGGGCTATGTGAAGGGTCTGGTCTATATCCCCCCTCTTCCTGCAAACCTAGAGGAACACGAGCAGAGAATCACTACCGCACTGTAGACTGTTACCCAAGACATGCTGCAGCGTGTTTGGGAGGAGCTGGACTACCGACTTGACGTGTGCCGTGTCTCAAGCAGTGCGCATATTGAACATTTGGGAAATTGTTCATGGAATCCACATACCTTTGAATTTCTCATTCAAATTTGGAGGAATAAATCTTATGTTGCTCAACATTAAGCCTATTTAATTTCATATGCTTTGACTATGTAGTTTTTGTGATATTTACATCTCAATTTATATCAAATTTTTTGAAACACCCTGTAGTTTTCCATAAACTCCAAACAGTATCTCTCTTCGCCAATGTAATTATTACCGCAAAAGGCCAACATAGTTTGCAATCATCGCTGCAAAAAGGCTAATACAGTTTGTCTTTATGTGCGATAATAAAACCTTTTAAATGTTCGCTGGTGTTGCTTCAACACACAGCCTAAGAAACATATTTTCATTCATCATCTCCACCAACAAGCTACTGCAGAAGTCAACAACACCAAGAGCTATACACATACACAAGCAACACATCGTTTGAAAGCTATGATGAACTGACAAGATTGTGTTTCATTTAATATCGCATGATGTTCGTTAGTTAGTTTTTTATATTTGCTTCAGCGTGTTAAATGATCTAATAATCTACTTGTTATGTATGTATGTATGTATGTATGTGCGTGTGTTCTGCTAAGAAAACTTTTTTTTTTTTTGTCATTTTAAAGGGAAGTATTTTATATGAAATGGCTACATTACCTGCAAGTAACATCAAGAGACCAGCTGAAAATGTTAGTATCGCCGTAAAAGTCTTTGAAAATATCAACGATATTTTATGACCAAACCTAGTAATGAGAAAACATAGTTGCTTGATGCATGGAAAATTTTTTCACGCTTGCGTTGCGCAAGTATGACTGTTTGTATCACACATGCATTTCGTCCGTCGCTACCTTCTGAGTTCAAATTCCGCCGAGGTCAACTTTGCCTTTCATCCTTTCTGGTTTGATAAAAGAAGTACTAGTTGAGTAGCTCTTCCGAAATTGCTGGCCTTGTACCAAAATTTGAAACCAATGTTAGTTGTATCTCTCCATTAATTTACTTCGTTCGCTGCACTGCTTAGTATCTAAATCGTGGTTCCAGCTCCTGGACCGGGTGTTGCGTTGTGTTCTTGAGCAAAACACTTCATCTCACGTTGATCTATGATCACTTCAACACCTTGACACGTGGTACACCATGTACCTGTTCAGGCAACGTCGATTTGATAGAAGGAGTGAGATAATGTACAGCACATACATTCGATCACTGTTGTTGGCATTCCGTCGCTTACGACGTCGAGGGTTCCAGTTGATCTGATCAACGGAACAGCCTGCTCGTGAAATTAACGTGCAAGTGGCTGAGCACTCCACAGATACGTGTACCCTTAACGTAGTCCTCGGGGATATTCAGCGTGATACAGTGTGACAAGGCTGAACCTTTGAATTACAGGCACAACAGAAACAGGAAGAAAGAGTGAGAGAAAGTTGTGGTGAAAGAGTACAGCAGGGTTCGCCACCATCCCCTGCCGGAGCCTCGTGGAGCTTTAGGTGTTTTCGCTCAATAAACACTCACAACGCCCGATCTGGGAATCGAAACCGCGATCCTATGACCGCGAGTCCGCTGCCCTAACCACTGGGTCATTGTGCTTCCACTAGTCAAGTTTATAGTAAACAAGAATTTTAAAAATGGATGTTTCAGGGCGTTACTACAAATGTTTCCATAGCATATTGTATTCATTCAAGACAAGTGTGCTTGTATAGCTTAATCTGTGACATTAAGTAAGTTCAGATTTTCAAAAAGTACCATTTCTTTAGATGATATTACTCCGAATATTTTCAGGTGATACATCACCAAATATTTTAATGTGCATCTGTATTTGTTCATGTATGTGTGTATTCTTGGGTATCTGTACATGTATATTTTTATATTTCAAATTATGCATACATAGATATAAGTGTATACAAAATCTTACCTGCTCACTCCCAGCGAGTAAAATATTGAAGAAACAACTTCAGCCACTCCCAGCATTGAAAAGTTGAAATATACACTTCCTCCTAAAGCCTCCACCATGAAATAAAGACTGGTGAATGATGTTATGTCTATCATCCTATCATATAAGGAAAAGAGAAATTATATTCCCACGATACATCATCGATTTGATTAGTTCATTTACAGAAGTCAAATTATATTTTCGGCCCCTGTGACTAATGTTTTCTCAAAGTTAGTCCAAATAGCACAATGTCTGAATCAATTAATTAAAAGCATGTTACTAAGTCATACTCACGAGAAAGTATAGCGTTATAATACAGTTTGAGGGAAATAGGTTTGTATAATCATCCCACTGTTACTCATTAGAAGTTGTGCAGCCTGGATCACCGTGAGACGAAGTGCCTTGCTCAAGGACACAACGTGCTTACCGTGTCCAGAAATCGAACACACGACCTTATGATCGCAAGCTGAGCAAATTATACAAGTATTTTGTTTCAATTTATGTATGTATATATATATATATATATACACACACACACAAGTTAGTGGACAAGCGAAAGAAAGGTACTCAACAAATCTATTGGGAGTTACATATATATATATATACATAGACACGCACGTATGTATGTATGTATGTATGTATGTATGTATGTATGGATGGATGGATGGATGGATAGATGTATGTACATGTATACCTTAATACGCATATGCATGCACACGCGTGTGCAAACTAAAGAGAAAGAAGAAAGGTAGAAGTTGTAAGTGAACGTCTTCTGTCAAGAATCCATAGACGTAGGATTGATAGAAATATGAATACTTTCACAATTTAATTGAAATTAACAAAAATAATGAATTATTTGGTCTCACCAGCAAATGGAAATGGCGATAGTAATTTTCCTTAGGTATGGTATTTTAAAAATAGCCTTCAGTTGGGTAGACTTTGACATTTCTTTTTCACTCGGTTGCTTTGAGGTGTCTGTTGTTGCAATGTCTTCCTTAACGTGGTCTTTCGTGTGGTTAATTGCTGCATCGTCTGCCAGAACTTGGGGGTCACGATGTCGGTTGTCAGGATTATTTCCATCTCTCTGATTGGCTGCTTCTTGTACGGAGTTATTTTTTAATGCTATGCTCCAGATGTGTTCAAAGTCAACGTTATTCAGTTTAGCAGCCATTTTGATTACCTTTTTAGCCTGTTTTACTTTCGAATTAGCGAAAAGCCATCGGATAGATTCCGTCAGGAAGCTAGAAAAATTAGATATAAGAAATATCAAATACATACATGCATGCATGTATACAGGAGTGGCTATATTTTTTTTTTTTATTTATGTGTTTCAGCCAAGTGGCTGCGGTCATGCTGGTGCACCACCGTGATTTTCACGTTCCTTGCATGGCTCTTCTCCCCCATCTGACATGGTCCAATCAAGAGTTTTGATGGCACATCTGGTGTATAAGAGAATTTGACACAGCTGCCCTAAACTGCGT
>NC_068991.1:17342100-17346842 GCF_001194135.2 Octopus bimaculoides | reverse complement strand
TGTGTGTGTGTGTGTGTGTGTGTGTGTGTGTGTGTGTCTGTGTTTGTGTGTCTGTGTTTGTCCCTCCTAGCATTGCTTGACAACCGATGCTGGTGTGTTTATGTCCCCGTCACTTAGCGGTTCGGCAACAGACACCGATAAAATAAGTACTAGGCTTACAAAGAATAAGTCCTGGGGTCGATTTGCTCGACTAAAGGGGGTGCTCCAGCATGGCCACAGTCAACCGACTGAAACAAGTAAAAGAGTATAGTATTAGTTCAAAATAGCAATTTGTGTATCATACATAAAGTATATACATAGTTGAAAGTATGTTAAACTATTGTATTTATTTCGAGGTGGCATCACTTATAGACGTGTTATGTTACAAAAAAACACAGATATATATCAGTAGTAGATGAAAATCGAGACTAAGTATGCGTGTGAAATTCCATAGTATAATAAATATATTTATTGTATGTCTGGCATGTTTCCTAAGATTACTCATGGTGACAAAGGAGTGAAAGACATAGATACTCACAAAACCTCCATGATAAAACATCCTGAGACAGCAGCATTAAACAAATAAATGACATTCCAACAGTAATCTTTGAGTAAGTACGCTGCTGCCCCACCAACAGAACTCCATACACTCCATAACACAGTCGATATTCCACTCATTAAAACTCGCTTCCGTTTCGAATAAAGTTCTGTAATAGCAGTGAAAATAGTGATCGTGTAAGCCTGCAAAATATATGATTACGTATATTTCCATTAAAGTGAATATATGTGAATGATAAACGGTTTACAGTATACTGCATAACCCATTAATACTTAGATTCACCACTGTAGAAAACCTTGCATACAGTGACAGTAATCATCTAAAGAAAAGTAGGTAATATATATCCACTTATGTGTGTGTGCATGTTGTGTGTGTGTGTGTGTGTGAGTGTGTGTGTAATACATATACATATGCATATGTATGTAGTGACCAGATTAGTGAGTTGTGTTGTTTCGATACAATATATGTCTTATGTATGTATATAATTATTTAAAGTACATAAGTATGGTGTGTTCTGTCTTAATACCCTGGTATTATCGTCGGGTACCTCTGCTTAGTAATAGTCAAAGGGGAGTAAAGAACTGGGAGAAGATAGAAACATGCATTATCAGAAAGAACTCTGGAAAACATACACCCACTCTCAATCGCTTACATACACAAATACCCACAGCCTATGATCTTTTTCCCGCTGAAGGACAAATACAAGTCTAATGTATAATAAAATCCTCAATAAAACACATACCTCTCGGAAAATACCTGCAAAGAACCGCATCGATGCAAACACGGCATAGGACGGTGAAAATGCACATATTAAATTGATGATGACTAGTAAGAAATTACTCAAAATCCAGGGAGGTTTTCTTCCAAATCTGTCGATGAAATATGGTGATGCCAATCCACCAAAGAGTTGACCAAAAATATATATCGTCTGACTAGTCTCGGCTAGACCTTGTCTGTTACATACTAGATCCCACTGCAAATATAAAAATACTTGTGAGGTGATTTCTATGATCAGCAACACGGCTTAAAAATTTGTAGTGTAAGTACATTTAATTACATCAAAAGCAGTACTTCAGTACTTCTTGTTTCATAGAGCTAATTTCAGGTACATTTTTTTCTTATTAAGGGTTTTATTTTTTGTTTTAAGAATTTTATGGTGTCCCACGTATAGCATTAGGCTTCTAAAATTGCACACAAACGATATTAGACAAATGACAAAATATTGGATCATCCCATAAATAATGAGTTTTTAAAATATTTCTTTTATTTTTCAAAATTAAGATAAAGTTCTTTTTTAATCTAAAATATACTCTCCTTCATTTTCTACAATGCTCTTCCATCTATCTGGTAGACTTGCAAAGCTCCTCTTCCAAAATTCACTTGTCTGTGACAAAAAATACTCCTCCAGTATTCGTCTACAGAATTCATATTTTTTTCCATCCAAATGATTTTGAAGACTGCGGAATAAATGATAATCAGATGGGGCAATGTCCGGCGAATATAATGGGTGGAGCATCGTTTCCCATTCAAACTACTCCAGCTTTTGGAATGTCATCCTCGCTGTATGTGGCCGATCTTTATCTTGATGAAAGAACACCTTTCGACTTGAAACCAAAAATGGTGGCTTTTCTTCCAGCGCTTACTTAAGCCGCTCAAGCTGCTCGCAATAGATCTTTGTTATCCTTTGGTTTGGGTTCAAAGTGTACTAAACCTTTCATATCCCACCAGACAGACGACAACACGTTACGTGGGTGAACACCTTCTTTAGCCTGGGTGGCCGGTGTTTCTCCTTTCCCTGCCCATTGTCCTTGGCGCTTGACATTTTTATAGAAAACCCATTTCTCGTCACCAGTCATTATTCAGTCCAAAAATGATTCATTTGTGAGACATGACAGCAAAGAAGAGCACACATTCAATCTCTGCGCGCGATTAGACTCGGTAAGTTTGTGAGGAGCCCATTGACCCAATTTTCTGACTTTTCCGATGGCAGACAGGTGTCGATGAAATCCAAACTTCTCTGCTGCTACTTCTTCAACAGTTAGGATAGAATTGTATGCCACCAGGTCTTGCAGGACGTCCTCATCGAGCTCTACAGACCTTTCAGGACGAGGCTCGTGTTTTAGCCTGTAGTTTCCGGCTCGGAATTTCTGGAACCACTGTTGACACTGGCTTACGCTTACTGTCCGATCCCCATATACTGCATTAATATTTCTTGCACTTTCCGTTGCATTGCTGCCTTTATTGAACTCATAAAGCAAAATATGCCGAATATGCCCCTTCGTCAATTCCACTATAGCTTTGAAAAAAATGTTAAAATGGAACTGCACTCATCAAAACTTGCACCAAGAATAAGTACAAGGTAAAATTACTACCTGCTTTTATAGCAAGTTGATGCAGGTAGTTTATCTCGTCTCCCTCCGACTTTTTAGTTCATGCAATTGAAAAAACCGCATTATTTTTGGGCTGACCCAAAATAAACAATTCTTTGTTTCTCTTGCAAAATCCTCAAAGAGACATTGCTTTCATGAATTGAGCCCTAAAAAAACATTCTCCAATAATGACGGACATACTTGTTTCCTTTACATAGACAGAATCATTGTACATAAAGAAAATAATATTGCATCTCACCGTCACTGGTCTCAGAGAGTACACGAAGTCTTTACAATGTTACGCTATGACTTTTTGATAGTCTTTCCTGGCGACCTCACGTTCATGGAATAGCAAAAATTATATTCTAAAGACTAGTTTTTCCCCTTCAGAGCCAAGGAACAGTTTAATTCTGATCAGTTTTTAGCCTTCCGCGTTCAATTACTCACAGATGTACTATTTCCTTTCTATGGCTTTTCTATCGCTATTAAAATGAGTTCGTTCATAGAGTCGGATGGTCTCGCACATCCAACACTCAGGCACTTCCGACCCATTATTCTTTCCACCCCTTGTCACCTTTGTTATACCGAACATCCAACACTCTTCACTAACTAAAATACCCAGTCCTTCCTCCTCAGAACATCGGCTCTCTAGAATAACCTTCATGATCAAGTCTTCTCCGTGGGTATTGGCTTGCTATGAATTAAACAGAACCTTATTCGCATCACTATTTCCAGTCTCAGAGGTGAAGTGGGATGGAACAATCGGATATTGCTTCTACATCTGAAACGATGTCACTTTTTCTACGTTGAAAACCATGGAAGACATAAGCTACATTCTGTTATGAAGGGGAGCAAAAAATGATGATGATTGTTCATTGTTGATTGACGGTGATGATTGATGATGATTGATGATTGATGGTGATTGATGGTTGGTGATGATTGATTTGATGATTGGCGATTGATGATTGATGATTGGTGGTGATTGGTGATTGATGATTGATAGTGATTGATGATTGATAGTGATTGATGATTGATAGTGATTGATGAGATTGATGGTGATTGATGAGATTGATGGTGATTGATGAGATTGATGGTGATTGATGATTGATGGTGATGATGATTGATGGTGATTGATGATGATTATGATGATGATTGATGATGATTGATGATCGATGATGATTGATGATTGATGATAATTGATTGATGATGATTGATGATAATTGATTGATGATGATTGATGATTGATGATGATGATGATAAAAAAAATTGCCCTGATACAGTACCAGTTCTCATGTCTTAACTGATTGGAGGTGCTATCATCTATATTGTTTTGTCTTGGTATAAAAGATGGGCTACAGCAAATATTCTGCTCAATACCACAGATTTGCTTGTCATTTGCTTGATCTTAACCAGTTGAGCATGTCCTTTAGAGGCTGACGATATGTGCATCTCTGATCACGAGCAGAAGTAGTGGGGGAGCATCATTGTCATGTGTTGAGAGGAATTCTTTCGGGGTTTGGAAACATGGATATTTCGTTCGACATCCTCAAACAACCTTTATTCAAGGACCTTTTGAGCGGGATGGGCTACTCGACCTGAAGAAAATTCTAACTGCAAGGTCATGCGCTGTTTGTAGCAAAGATGGTGCGTGCGAGTGACGATACCTCTTTGAGCATGATCCTATAAATCGAGAAAAATAATTTTAAAAAAAGAGAGAGAGAGAGAGAGCACTTTGCTCTCATGTGTCTATTCCCTGCTGAGGTTACCGTGGTCTTTTCCGTGGGCTTTTCTCCCCATGGATAAACCTAATGTTACCCCATTTTACACTATTGACA
>NC_068991.1:17340036-17341193 GCF_001194135.2 Octopus bimaculoides | reverse complement strand
CTGGAAATAGAGATAACTCGAATGTGGAATCTAAAAACAGAAACAATTCCTATCATAGTAGGTGCCTTAGGTATAATAAAAAAATATTCAGACAAATACATAACAAAAACACCAGGACTTACAAATATATATAACATACAGAAAATTGCACTACTGGGTACTGCACACATTCTACGCAAAACACTTTCAATACAGTAAACATAAGAGCACCACAGCAAACCACAGCACATACCCAAGGCGCACAGAGCTGCGCTCGGTAGTGAAGTGAAAGCACGTTATAAAAATAAAACTACTGAATAATAATAATAATAATAATAATGATAACCACGACGACGACAACAACAACAACAATAATAATAATAATAATAAGGGTAGTTAACCTACCTGCGATGCTAGTGACATATGAACTGGCTTTATATAGTAATAACCATTTAGACAGGCCAGACTTCGGTTTTTGGCTGGAATTCTTCCATCAGAACTTATGATTTCAATAGAACAGTTCTTATATATTAGACGAACGTTAGTAATCGATATGTTGTATTGATCGAGCTGAAAATCTGTCAGTTTCTGACATCGATGCTCTGGAGAAAGGGCTGCAAAATATGTAATAAGAGATAAGTGTGTAGAACATATGGAAACAGGATTGTGAGGAACATTTAGTGCATGGCATACTCGTATATATATAGAAAGAAAGGGAGAGAGAGAGAGAGAGAGAGTAACATATATATATATAGAGAGAGAGTTAACATATAAGGTGTAGGATAATCGTACATACTAGGCTTGATGGCATACAATGGTTGAAGGAAATATAGTGAGAAAAACAAAATAAAAAAAAGTGGAGGAAGAGAAGGAGGAAGAAGGAATAAATGACAGAGTAATTATGAGAAGAGTGATACAAATGAGAAATTTATTTAATTTTATTACAAGATAATAAATATTGTTCTTTAAAAAATTAGCACTCACTTAATTATTTTGTAGAAGCATCGAGATGTAAAAAAATTCAAGTATGATTATTGTACATACGTCACATTTCCTCATATTACTCCCAGTAGCAAAAGTATATATGTTCATTTCCAAAGATACCCGTTGTATGACGGGTAACATGCTTGGGTGTATGTGTGTGAGTGTGTGTGTGTGTGTGTGTGTGTGTGTGTGTG
>NC_068991.1:17338589-17339936 GCF_001194135.2 Octopus bimaculoides | reverse complement strand
GAGAGAGAGAGAGAGAGAGAGAGAGAGAGAGAGAGAGAGCTGCCATTCGGTGGTATTATCGAAATGACGATAGCTAATATATCTAATTTCCGATTTCACTCACGCTTTAGGTATTTAAGAGGTTTTGGCGGATACTGTTTTGAATGATTTACATCACATATGATATACGATAACCTCGATTGTACCCTTGATTCATTACTAAGAGGGACAATAGTTTCGTTCTCAATGTTTATTCGTGCGTGCATGTGTGTACATGTACACGTATGCATGCATACAAACATATGTATATACATAAACACATATCTACAGTGAGTCCTCGTTTTACGGAGTAATTCGTTCCTAAAAAGCTGGCCGTAAAACGAAATTCCGTGATGCGAAATATATTTTCCTATTCATTTTCATACCAACATATGGGATTGTATTCCTACGGACTCTCTCATAAAAAAATAATAATAAATCAAGCACAAGAAAACAGTAGAGTACAAACAACACGATCGTCTTTATCTGATAAATTTTTATAAAGATTTTATCCTATATTATATTGTAAATAATTAGAATATATTCAGTGCTGAATATTATTCTGTATAAGCACGTGTTACTGAGATGCAACCGGATAAATTCAAACCTCTTTCACGGATATATAATGATGAACAGAAGTCATCGTACTATTGTTGGGTACACCGTGGTATGTTGATTTTTGTTTATTTTTATGTGTCTCGACCATACGTGTACTGATGAACAAGAGATGCAGCTTACTTCACTGTTTTGCTGTATTAATTGAGAAACCAGTGGTTTGCCGTTGAGTTAAATGTTTTTAGGAGATTGATTTTTGAAAGTCGCATTTCCTCGCTTTCGGTAAATATGTTGCTTATTTTTTGGTAGTTTTTGACTTTTTTTAGTCCCTCTAAGCGTGAGGCATTACTATATAGTTAATGCCCTGATATAAATTATATATTTATGGGGAAAAATGGATGAGTTTTTTTTCCTTATGGGGTTTTTTCACGCTGACTACCTGATAAATTCTTATAAAGATTTTATCCAATATTATATTATGTATATATATATATATGTATGTGTGTGTGTATATGTTTGTGTGTCTGTGCTTGTCCCTCTAACATCGTGTCCAACTGAGTGTCCGTCTTGACAACCGATGCTGGTGTGTTTACGTCCCCGAAACTAGCGGTACGGCAAAAATCGACCGATAGAATAAGTACTAGGCTTACAAAGAATAAGTCCTGGAGTCGATTTGCTCGATTAAAGGCGGTGCTCCAGCATGGCCACAGTCAAATGACTGAAAGAATAAAAGAATAAAGAATATTGCTTTATATACATGATCCACTTCTTTAC
>NC_068991.1:17334094-17337703 GCF_001194135.2 Octopus bimaculoides | reverse complement strand
GAGCACTCCACAGACACGTGTACCCTTAACGTAGTTCTCGGGGATATTCAGCGTGACACAGTGTGACAAGACTGACCCTTTGAATTACAGGCACAACAGAAACAGGAATTAAGAGTGAGAGAAAGTTGTGGTGAATGAGTACAGCAGGGTTCACCACCATCCCCTGCCGGAGCCTCGTGGAGCTTTAGGTGTTTTTGCTCAATAAACACTCACAACGCCCGGTCTGGGAATCGAAACCGCGATCCTATGACCGCGAGTCCGCTGCCCTAACCACTTGGCCAATGTGCCTCCACTATCATGTATACGTACATACATAAATGCATATGCATGCATCTTTTTTGTATATGTGTGTGCGCGCGCGCGTATGTGAGAGAGAGAGCGTGATGTCCAAGTGGCATCACTCTCTCCTTCTCTCTCTCTCTCTCACACACATACACACACATACATACAAAAAAGATGTATGCACATTTATTTATGTATGTACATATACATGATAACACACCCCTTCACTCGCTCTCTCTCTCTCTCTCTCTCTCTCTCTCTCTCTCTCTCTCTCTCTCTCTCTCTCACACACACACACACCTCCATTTCATCTGATGTTTGATACTGTATGTATATGTGTCTGTTATGTGTGTGCGGCGTTCCACAGTGGCCATTTATTTCAATCATTCTTGTGAAGATATTCATGTAACTCAGTTTTTCATTCAATCCCCATTTTAATTTTCAAAAAAGTTTCCGAAGATGTAGATGATCAGTATTCTACAGTGAAGCAAAGACGAACACATGTAGCCAGAGTGAATGTTCATTTCTGCAACTCTGTTAACTCTATCAAGTATGTTTGCAAATATATAAACAAAGGTTTAGATGCTGCAACATACATTCTTATGCAGAATGGCAATCAACAGATAAATAAAAATGACGAAGTCGTGCAGTATGACAAGGGGAGATACATCAGTACCAATGAGGCATTTTGGCACCCAGCCATCATTCATCTGAGTGTCCATCTAGACTCTAGATGGACATTGAGATGTTTCACAAACTTTTCGCTCCAAATTGTAATATCGCCCACCTAGTGACCAAAAAATGCTCCATCGCCCACCTGTGTAAAAAAAAAAACAACAACCCCTGGCATCCCCGTAACGCTAAATCCCCTAGGAGATTTGACACACACACTATATCATTGACTCGTTGCCCGGTTAGCGACGTTTGGACTGAATATGCGGTTGCTTACAAATCCCTTATTGTGGATTTAGTTTTGCCATTAGTGTGAATAAAATTCTAAAGTTTAATTCTATATTATGCTGACAGATTAACTTCGGTAAACTTTCACTTTCTTTTACATTGATTTTTATTTTCTCTAAATGAACCATTGATCAGAACTACCGATACAAAAATAAGTAATGATTGTACTATAAAGGAAAAGAATACAACTTTTTAATGAGAACCATGTGTCTAGTGCGATGCAGCTAGTGCAGATACATTCGGTTTCAAACTTGTCGACTTGACTGCCAAAAACAAACCGTCAAATTAGTGATTTATATATATATATATATAAGTTGTATTTTCAACTTTGCTATTGTATATGTGTGTGTGTGTGTATAACGAATAGCTTCCTAGTTTCTTAACCAAGATTCGAAGCCGAGCTTCGATTTTTCAACCAGTTCCTTCCCTATTGTTCTCGTCTTTTGCACTTAGAAATTTATGGGGGTCAATTGTCACTCTTAGCTAAGTTCTATTGTTTAAGTTAACATTCTTGAGTTAAATAACGTTCGGGCGAAACAACAGCCTGAGGTAATTTAGTTAGAAAAAATATAAATACGGAACCCAAATTCGGTTCTACCACTTTCCTTGGGTGCTTGCCTTAAGAAGTACATCTCTTTTTTCTCTCCTTTCACTTATGGATTGTCACCGCACAATTACACAACATTCACCCTCCCTAATTATCTCAATTCTTTAGCTCTTTCTCTCTCTTTTCATCCGTTCTAGCAGTCATCAAAAGATGAATTTAACTACCTCAACTGATTTAATGAAGTGCCTAATACCAGTGGTTTTAAATACAATTTCACAGTAGTTTGTTAAGACGGTAAACGGTTGCTGACGAGAATGTAAATATAATTAAAGCTGTAATACTACCGATCTCTTGTTTTCAAACAATGATGAATTTGTATAAATATGGCCGCCGTTTAGGACTGTTTTAAATAATTTACGATTGCAGTGGACGTTAAAATAATGGATTTATTCCGTGGTAAAATTTAGTATGCGTATGTAAACATGCCTATGTGTGTATGTAGATAAACTATTACGTAACAATAACTATTTCGTTGTTTTTCAGGTTTATTGGCAAATATTAGTTATGACGTATCATTTTACATACAGATGCACAAACATACTCATATACACACACACTCGCACATACACTCACACACACACATACATTCACACTCATATATACACACATATAAACACACAAATACAAATACACATACCCTTATGCATTGAGTTCTATTTCTCTTGTTTCACCAAAGTTGTGTGTGCGTTTGAGCGCGCGTGTGTGTATGTATGTCTTTATGTGTATAGTACAGACTGTCCTCATTTAACGACCGAGTTACGTTCCAACAACCCCGTCGTTAAGCAAATTCGTCGATAAACGAATATTCATAGGGTACGTATTTTTTTTTATAGGTATAGTGTACTGTACGTACATATAAAAACAGAATACCGTATTGTATAAAGTATATGCAGTACAGGGCCAAGAATCACTAACGTAAATTGTTGAAAAATGAATAAGTAGCAATAAGATTATCACAAGGAAAACCGTAAAAGTTAGGATATGGATACTGTATTATTGTAGCTCAGACAACGTAAGTATGTTTGTGATTCCAGACCCAGTACATAAGATGCCTAATAAACTTTTCTCAGGATTATATAGAAAAGGTGAAAAGGTTTAAAGGAAATTCAAACATAATAACTTTGTTTTACTTTGGATAAAGATTACAAAAGTAACTCATTCTTGACATCAAAATGCATGAAAAATCCCGTCAGTGTTGTTTGCTGTGTTATCTTCTTTTTTTTTCGTCATAACTTTCTCGATAACATCGGAAAAGTTCAGTTGTCTGCCTTTCCACCTTGGAAACTCGCTCAAAATTTGGATCCATTGCCTCAAGTTTTATTTTGTAAAATATGTTATAACGGCTCGTAAAGTTGGTCGTAACTCCGAGTGGTCGTTAAATAGGTAGGTCGTTAAATGAGGACAGTCTGTATGTAAATAACTAGATATGTATGTATGTATGTATGTATGTATGTATGTATGTATGTATGTATGTATGTATGAATGTATGTGTATATGTGTGTGCATTTGTGCGTATGTATATAACATGCATATATGTGTATAATATATATACACACATACATATACATATTATATATATATATGTATGTGTGTGTGAGTGTTTTGTGTGACTGTGCGTGTGTGTGTGTGTGTGTGTGTGTGTCATATGTGCGCGCGCTCGTGTGCAATGAATGTAGTGTAAATCTTACTCTGTTTCTCTCACCAACACCATTTTATACATGTTGCACTACATCATGCTTATTCTTATAATCGCACAGAGA
>NC_068991.1:17329999-17334021 GCF_001194135.2 Octopus bimaculoides | reverse complement strand
ACACACACACACACACACACACACACACACACACACACACACACACACACACATTAATACTCAACAGTACTGTCGTATACAACAGCCACGTAACTTTTTCAAGTTATCACGAACTTAACTTCGAATTTGACACTATCCTAAATTTATGGCAATCCGGGCATGTTAACCCAGTATCTGAATGCACAAATTTCTTGCTAATCAGCAACATTTATTTGATGCATTCTTTGTCACATAGAAGATCATTTTTTTTAAAAACCCATTTCACATACAAATAACTTCAGATGTTTTAAATGTAGTGTCCAGCTGTCATGCTCCGTTTAGTTTGTCTTCTTAACAAGTAGAACCTGATACTAAAACTATGAGCAGGAGGCTCAAATATTCAAACCAAGAAATTTCAGGAGTCGTAGACGAGTCTCAAGATTTCGTGACGTCTTCCTGGTATAGTTCTCAGTACATTAACTGTTAGTTGTTTGTGAACATTCTATCTGCAGATATAGCTATATTCAGGTTACGAACATGTTCAAGTGTGTGAATTGTTTCTTAGTTTGGGGAAAAAACATTTTGTGAGCTTATATATTTAAGTATCCTCTTTATTTATTTATTGTTTTACAGTAGCACCAGTGTCAAAGAACTTTAGTTGATTATATCAACTCGAACACTTTATATGATTTTTATTTTATCGTTCATGCAAGGTACGAATATGCGAAGTGGCGATTGACGTGTTGAGAGATAACTCAAAACGATAATTCCAAAGGATATGTGCACACGTGAGTTTGTGTAGCTGACGACATAGGGATATACAATGCAAGTCCTAGTCGATTGTATCGTTTTTCACTTCACAATGAGGCAAACACACACACACACACACACACACACACACACACACACACACACACACACACACACACACACACACACACATTATTCAACCAAAATACAATGTGAATTTGAATTTTTGCTAGCAATGCTTCTTTACTTCATTTTTGATTTAATTAGGCAAGATTATTCCAGGTCATTATCATTGTTAAAATTCTTTCTTTATAGGTCCAAGTTTTTGTGTCCATTGAAGTTAGTTAAAATATAGTTAAATCGCCAACTAGTCTAATTTTCTTCTGTGACGCAAAACTAATTTATTGCCAGAAAATGTGTTAAGTAGGAGAACGATGGTAAATGAGAATTAAGGGTTTTGACAATAAACGTAACTAAACAATCAATACAATCCATGAGTTGACAAGCCAATAACATCCTCACGAAGCCATTTCATTTCAGCAAGATTGTCGGTAGAGAAAACGGTTTAGAAAGAACTATGTAACTGAAGGTCAGAAAAATAAGACAACTTGATTATGGATTTGAGTAAACATCTGAGTTAAGTAGATTATCATTAAATCGTTCCTTTAAATGAATTTTTCAGCTACTTCTCTTTTACTCAAAAAACAAAGCTAGATAATGACGTCATAATCTGTTGTCACGGATAGTGACGGAATGCAGAACGCAGCTATTTCAAATATATATGCATATATTTGTTTTTAAATAAATTGGCTTCTTGCATGATAGATGTAGATTTGTGCGTGGATTTATTTGTTTTCAATGCTGAGTGATACCATTAGGAGTAACAATTCTGTTGGACAATAATAGAACCTCGACCCGTAGATAGTTAATAATGACAATATTATATTGACTATATCATTCATAATAATATATATATATATATTATGTATGATATTATAATATAATATAAAATATATTGAAGTGTAAGTTTTACTATGCTTTATATTTATTCAAGATCTCACAACAATATGCTATTAGACAGATGTAAAGAGAAATTCCTTCTATATAATTTTGCTTGAAATTAGGATCGACCATTTTAACTTATATTTTGTCTTTTATCTAAAGCCCAATTCTCGCTTGTGTGGATTTTACCTTTTATTTCTCATTTGTCGATAAAACAAGTATTGGTTTTATAACAACAACGTTGATTTAGATGATTGTACTAAATAATATTTTACTTATATGCATTAAAAACTCTCTCAGCAATTTGCTACAAACATTTGAGGCTGAAAGCCAATGTGAGAAGACGTTATTATTAGGTAAGTTTAAATATCACTCTATGGAATAAATGTCATTTTCTAATAAAAAAAAAAAAAAGAGTATCTATTATAAGAAAAGCGAAATTTCATCTGTCTGGGACCCCTGTATTTCAATCTACATTTCCTCTTCATAGACATATGCCTTTTTGGAATCAGGATGATTGCGGGGATTGAAAATGTGCCCTTTATTTGGCTCTTGAACATCCAGCGTTAGGATCTGATTTAAAAGCATTTGGGTTGCTATTTCTAGCAGGTAAGGCTTGGTTGATTCACGCCATCTTGATTGGCGTTTGTCAAATGATGTCAGAGATCAAAGGGGAGATAAATGACATTCGCTTTGTTACTTCTACGTCGAGATAAGAACTTTGGGACAGCTTATACTTGTAACATTTTCATATTCGAAAAATACTTACAATAGTAAGCTACCAATTTAATATGAAGAATCTTTATTAGAAATCTAACTTTGGAACCCTCCTCAGTAAAGGATTAAATAGAACTCAACCTTTTCTCACATTTATATATATATATGGTAACAGGAGTGGTGGTCCTTTGTGTAGTTGTGTGTCTCTTCACACGAGGGAGTACCGATGAGAAACAGGAATTTTGCAATATTATTTTATTCACTTAGTTTTACATGTTGACACTTTCATCGCTTTCAAATATTCTC
Organism: Octopus bimaculoides; assembly: GCF_001194135.2. NCBI lineage: Eukaryota > Metazoa > Mollusca > Cephalopoda > Octopoda > Octopodidae > Octopus > Octopus bimaculoides. Next base: position 17,331,267 of record NC_068991.1, on the reverse strand, counting down.
CATCTGAAGCAATGCATTGGTCCAGACACATTATCCACTGTCGGAAGCAGTGCTGGAACTCTTGTGACATGATGCTTTTTTTCGCCTCTGTCGCTTTTTTCTTCACCTCTTCCACATCTGCAAATTCCGTAGTAATAGCTTTCGTCACCAGTGATGACCTTCGAAAAAAGGTCCGGATCAACTTCCAACTGTTCTTTCAGTTCGCGACACGCATTCAGTTGTAACTGCTTTTGATCTTCCATGAGCAAGCGAGACAAAAATTTTGCTGCAACTCTTTTCATTCGCTAAAAATTAGGAAGAGCTTCAGGACAAACCAATCATATCAACAGGCTCGTCAATTGTCCGGCGGTGGTCCTCCAAAATCATTTCATGAATTTTTATGATGTTTTTATTCGTTCAGGAGGTCTACGGTCACCCTGAACGAAGTTGGTCCTCAAGCGACAAGTGATCATTTCTAAAGCGTGAAAACTACTTGTAAACTTGTCTTTTTGCTTATGGCAGCGGCCTTGTAAACTGTTTGAAGCATGTCAACTGTTTCGGCCGCCGTTTTCCCAAGCAGAAAACAGAATCTCACGGTAGGTCTTTCGTTTCAGCCATCGCAAAAATTCTCCCGAGAATTTTGCACTAGCAGAAAGCCGACAGGATTATCCAGAGGTGATGGAAACAGACCAGATGGTCTTAACCCTTTATCTCTGGGTAAAGAGGTAGGTGCTTCATCTGGGACGCCACAATCTGTGACTTCTTTGTTCCCTCCCATGGAAGCTACGGTAAATGGGAGGGTCACCGCTTCCGTAGCTGAACGGAACAGAATCCCTAAGTATCAGGACCTGTCAGTGAACTATTTCTTCCAGCCTGTGGCGCTTGAAACGTCTGAAGTGGGTGCGTCGCTAACGGTGAAGTTCTTGTCATCGTTGGCGGCTCACCTTACTGAGGTGGCAGGTGATACCCGTGAGAGTGCTTGGGTGTTTCAATGCCTTAGCCTCGCCATCGCCTGTGACAATGATGCGAGTGTGTTGGCCTGCTTCAGTAGGTTCCGTTGGACCTTGCGGTGTGCGACCAATAGAGGCGCTTGGTGTCGCATTGATGTTTTCTTCTTTTTTTCCTTTTTTTGTTGTTTTTCTTTTGTAAATCATATTCCTATTCACTGAATTATTGCAAAATGTAACAAATAGAATTCATTTTGACAAGATAATTGTTTCTCTATCTCTCTCTCTGTCTCTGTCTCTGTCTCTGTCTCTCTCTCTCTCTCTCTCTCTCTCTCTCTCTCT
>NC_068991.1:17328180-17329255 GCF_001194135.2 Octopus bimaculoides | reverse complement strand
AACTTAGCGATTCGACTTTATAGTCTGATAGAATAAGTACTCCGTTTAAAAATATGTCCTGGGGTTGAATTGTTCGACAAAAACACTCCACGGCAGTGCTCTAGCATGGCCGCAGTCAAACGGCTGAAATAAGTGAAAGAGTAAAAGAATACATGTTATATATTTACTTGTAAAATAATGGTGCAGCATAAGCGAGTGTGTATCTTATACGGCAGCAAATACAATATGCTAATGTATACGATATATGCATTACAGGTCTTGGCATCTGCGAAAGAGAAATGCGGGTTCACAAGATACTGTGAGCCAGATGTGACCCGCAGGCTGTAGTTTGGGCAACCCTATTATAAAAAAAGCAAACTTTATCATCAGAGATCTACGGCCTCGTCACTTTTCTTCTACTCCATTGTATGTGTGTGCCTGATATGTATTGGAGTAAAGGATGATATATAAAGAAATACTTCGACACTTAATGTTTGTGGGATGAATAAAATTACTTCCTATTTTAATATTTTCCCTTCTGTTTTCAGTGGGTGCTACCATAATCTTGAGGTCTTAGTGAAAAGAAAGCAGTTGTAATTTGCGTCTGGGTGACAGAAAAAGAATCCATTGGATTCTTCGTTAATTTTTTAGAAACTTGGAATTTGGCTTTTCCTGGAGCGACATTTTTGAGAATGAAGAAAAGCGGTATGAAAACATTTAATGCAGCAGGAAAGAAAAACCTCCTAAAACACAATACAAAATAAGCAAAAATATAAAGAAAATATAAAGAAAGATATTCATATACTCATAGAAAGACATACACAAAAAGACAAGCGAGTGGATAAAAAGGAAGAAAAAGAATTTGGAAAACAAGTAACCATAAAATATATAAACTGGAGAAGAAAGGAAAGTAAAAAAGAGAAACAGAACCAAGAAAGAGAATAATAAAAGAACTCAAAGAATACAGCAGACAACATTTCTCAGAGAGTGTACAAGACATGGTGGGGAAGAAAACATTTAAGATGGTGCACCTAATGGCAACCTTTTCCGGAATGCTCCTTATATCTCTTGTCTCAGGTAGTTTTGTTGGTGAATT
>NC_068991.1:17326615-17327561 GCF_001194135.2 Octopus bimaculoides | reverse complement strand
TGTGTGTGTGTGTGTGTGTGTGTGTGTGTGTGTGTGTGTGTGTATGAGTGTGTGAGAGGGGCTGTGTGTGTTTGTGTGTGTGTGGATTGCCTATTTTTTATTGTTTGGATTTCAGGCCATTATTGGAGGTTAACTTCATTGGGACGTCTGCAGTGTGATTGATCTCATGTCTCTTCTTGAGTGCGTATGTGTTTTGTTTTATCGTATTTTTAATGATGCACTGAAGACAAATTCTCGGTCCATTTGTGCATGATCTACAGTCTATTTTTTTTCATATTTATGTTTGCAGTTGATTTTTGTTTTTTGTTTTTGAGCTTTATATACATTTAGACAGGGACGTTTATACCTTGCTCAGATATTTCAGAAGGTGTGCGTGTGTTGAATATACAAGCTTTTGAGGGTTCTGCTGATAGTGTGATATAGTATTTCATGTTTGTCTTTCTCGCAATACTATTGCTTTCATTGTCGGTTTTGCACGGTGATATCTATAATAAAGATATAATTTTCTCTGTACGTATTTATATATATATATATATATATATATATATATATATATATATACCCATCTGATAGGGGTACACCAGGGACATGCATCACAACCATATGTGCGGGACATGGATATAGGATCTTTTCCTTTTCATGGGCAGCTCGATTAATTAAATTTCTTTAACTAAACACTTTCAAACTCCATATACTGGTAGAATGTATCATATAGAACATCTTTTGCTCTTAGCGTTGTTGAGAAAAATTTCTATTTTCGAAGTTATTTCGTGTTAAAGTTGTCCGTATTTCGGTAATTTCAACCAATCAATGACGTGTCTTATTATTATTATTATTATTATTATCATTATTATTATTATTATTATTATTATTATTATTATTATTATTATTATTATTATTATTATTATTATCATTATTATTTTTATTATAATTAATTAATCGAGTT
>NC_068991.1:17323072-17325237 GCF_001194135.2 Octopus bimaculoides | reverse complement strand
TGTGTGTGTGTGTGTGTGTGTATAATTGCAAGGTGAATGGAAATTATTTTAGTTATTTAGTTACTAGTTTTACCGTGCTGTAGATGCAAATGGCTGTCACATCTTTCCAAGTTAAAATTTGCTTTTAATTTTTGCAGGGTGGAGCTATCACGTAGGTAAGTGGAATGCTTTATTCCTGCTGTTCCTAGTGATTACTTGGTGGATGCCTAACCCCTTCTGTGCATGTATGTGTGTGCGTGTATATGCGTGTGCGTAAGTGTCTTATTGATTAGTAGAGGCCTCTGGCAGCACACGGCCCTTGCCAAGTCTCCGAGATTGGTGAGTTCGATACAGTTATGTGGTATGAAATTCTATAGACCAGTGAATGCAAAAAGATCGTATTACGGATACGAAAAAAATTACGAGAATGTCGGGTTCTGAATAAAAATGAAAAGTTGTATTGTAAATAAACAAATGGCAGGTATAAAACGTATTAACGCATACGAAGTTTACAACCGGACAGGAGACAGACACAGAAGGTTCCTAATTCTTCATTAGTTATCAACCAGATGATAAAGTCTCGTGATGAGATTAAGGTCCGCCCCTTCTCAATCCGACACGAGAACCTTCACTCAGTTTTCCCTATCCTTGCATTTTGGGATGAACGGAAACTGTTCTATTGGCGTTAGAAAGGGAAAAGAGAAACGATGTCCAACAAGTCTGTATCTGGGTGGGACTTTGACAACTAGGTGTGAATGTCATTTTCTCTAAAAGCATGACAATTACATTACCAAATCCACTCACAACATTTAAATATTTTGGTTGTGTACTACGGACATATCTTTTATCTTTTACTTTTTTCATTATTAGACTGCGGACATGCTGGGGCGCCACATCGGAGAATGCATTTATGTATGAATATGTGTATGTACGTCTGTATCTGTGTGTGTACGTGTGTACGTGTGTGTGTGTGTGTGTGTGTGTGTGTGTGTGCGTGCGTGCGTGCGTGCGTGTATTACATGTGCTTTACGTTTGTTTTTTTTTTGTTTTTTTCGGATCTTTAGGGTTTCGTTAAGAAAACAAGCGTTGGCCGTCAAATCATAAAGATCCTTTTTTTCTCCTTTGCAGACAACAAAGACTGGGAAAACGAATATCCTTCGTGCGGTGGCAGAAGACAGTCGCCAATAAGTATTTATCTTAAAGACACCAGATACGTGAAACACCGTGAACTGGTTTTCTCGGGATACTCGAACACAGCGTCTAATTTAACAATGACTAACACGGGACACACAGGTGATAATTTAGTCGTTGTCGCCATCGTCGTCATGGACGACGTTATGGTCGTTGTTGTTTTTGTTGTTGTTGTTGTTGTTGTTGTTGGAAGCAATGGCTCCGGATCAGCCCTGTTCGAGTAAATTTTCGAGTACAGAAAATTAATTTGTGACCTCTAGTATACCTAGAACCTACTATATTATACAATGTGTCCTATTTGAGGCAGATTTGGCTGCTATTTCCAAAGTGGTCGTACACACACACTCACACACACACACACACACGCACGCACGCAAACACTGGAATAGAGACGTGTGTATGCGCAAAGACAGACCATTATGGTCCTTTGACTATTCATTTTGTTGTATTTGTTGCTGTTGCGGTCGTTCTGTTGACATTATTATCATTATTATTACGCGGCGAGATGGCAGAATCGTTAGCGTGCTGGACGTTAATGCTCAGCAGTATTTCGTCTGCTACTACGTTCTGAGTTCAAATTCCGCCGAGGTCGACTTTGTTTTTCATCTTTTCGAAGTCGATTAAATAAGTACCAGTTACGCACTGGTGTCGATGTAATCGACTTAATCTTGTCCCCAAATTTGAGGCCTTGTGCCTCCTGTAGAAAGGATTGTTGTTGTTGTTGTTGTTGTTGTCGTTGTCTTTGCTGGTATTGTAATTATTATTATCAAAGGCGGCGAGCAACCACAATAGATCATTCACATCGTATCTAGATCTAGTATTTGGTAGGGCAACAGATAATGACAGCATAGATTGTCCACAACTTGTAATCTGCACAGTCGATTTAGATAGGCTCCGTTGACAGGTACTCGGCAACTGGAAGTTGAACACATCCTTTCCGGCACGCAAGGACTACAGAGACCGGATTAGCGAATTAGCTAAGCGGCAGTTGACGG
>NC_068991.1:17321217-17323057 GCF_001194135.2 Octopus bimaculoides | reverse complement strand
GGGGGGGGGGGGAGACACAATCGTCAACAACCGGTTTGTCGCCATGAAGAGGACGATTAGAGTAGAATCAATAGCGTTTAGCAAAGAGTCTGCAATAGAAAGAAATCGATTAGAAGGAGAGCTAGTTGGCAAACTTGGAGAAATGATTAGTAAAGACATTGCAACCGATGTGCTAGCGACGAGAACAGCCCTTGACTATTTCTTTGAGGCGAAACACGAAGGTTGCGTTGCGTTGTCGGAGCTAAAACTCGTGCGTTCTAACATGAAGGAATTAAAACCGTCCTATGGGCCCGAATGGTGGAGATGCGACTTGGCAACAAAACTACGATCGGGTCTTTGATGGATCGGGACCGGCGAGTGCTACTCGGTTCCGAGCAGATGTGTGTGACATTCCAGCAGTACTTCGCGTGACTGTTTGGAGAAAGTGATGGGCCGAAAACGGTAACGGGCTTTAGTTCGTACATGGATAGATATTGCTTAGTAGTGTTCTTAGATTGTCCATAGATGTTCTCTGTCCTTGGAGGATCGCATCACTATCATTCTTTTTTCCTATTGTTTTGTTGATATTGTATTCAATGTAAGGGTAGCGAGCTGGCAGAATCGTTAGCATACTGGGCAAAATACTTAGCGGCATTTCGCCCGTCTTTACGTTCTGAGTTCAAATTCCGCCGAGGTCTGACTTTGCCTTTCATCCACCCTGGGTCAATAGAATAAGTACCAGTTGAGTAATAGGTGGGAGTGGGGGGGGGTCGATTTAACCGACCTATCCCATCCCTGAACTTTTAGGCCTTATGCCAAAATTTGAAATCAATATTGAGTACAATGTATACTTGTATTTATTTCGTAAATCGTATCCGTTCTATGTAAGTTCCCACACTTTATGTCCGTCTTTGTGTTGTCCCCCTCACTTGCCGTCCTGTCCTGGTAGGAAATAAAAGAAATCATCATTATCTTCATCATTATTACTATTATTGTTATTGTTGTTGTTTTTGCTGTTATTGTTTCAGTTGTTGTTGCTGTTGCTACCGCTATTATTGCTCCTCATACTAATACTCAACACAACCACCAAAAATCATTGCATCGCATCGCCATTGCAACATGCCTCATACAACACTGCATTCACGATGACTCAGCACATATGAAAACGCATCCATCCATCAAAATCTGAAGTTTTCGACCTATTGTTATTGCAGTGACGTTGAAACTGCAGAAAGGTTTGCATTTGCAAGGTGGAGGACTGACCGAAATGTATATTGCACATAAAATGGCTTTCCACTGGGGATCCGTAGATATTATAGGATCAGAACATTTGCTTGAAGGACGGCGATACCCAATGGAGGTAGGTGTAACTTATATTTGTTGGTGATGTGAGTATATAACTGTATGTTTGTAAAGTGCACACACGCGACCGTATACCCGCACACACACGCACACATATATACATACATGTATTAGCGACAGAGGCAGTATTAATACCGAGAGGTAATATTTATCCCCACTTAAACATAGATGTTCTGTTAGAACAAAGTATACTGCAGTGTGGAGGCGCAATAGCCCAGTGGTTAGGGCAGCGGACTCGCGGTCATAGGATCGTGGTTTCGATTCCCCGACCGGGCGTTGTGAGTGTTTATTGAGCGAAAACACCTAAAAGCTCCACGAGGCTCCGGCAATGGATGGTGGCAAACCCTGCTGTACTCTTTCACCACAACTTTCTCTCACTCTTACTTCCTGTTTTTGTTGCGCCTGTAATTCAAAGGGTCAGCCTTGTCACACTGTGTCACGCTGAATATCCCCGAGAACTACGTTAAGGGTACACGTGTCTGTGGAGTGCTCAGCCACT
>NC_068991.1:17317831-17320329 GCF_001194135.2 Octopus bimaculoides | reverse complement strand
ACACACACACACACACACACACACACAGATACAGATACAGACATACATACATACACATATTCATACATAAATGCATTCTCCGATGTTGTGCCCCAGCATGTCCGCAGTCTAATAATGAAACAAGTAAAAGATAAAAGATATGTCCGTAGTACACGACCAAAATATTTAAATGTTGTGAGTGGATTTGGTAGACGGAAACTGAAAGAAGCCCGTCGTATATATAGATATATGTATGTGCGTGTGTGTGTGTGTGTGTGTGTGTGTGTGAGTATTTGTGTGTGTGTGTGTATTTGTATATCTGTGTTTCTCCCCCACTATTGCTTGACAACCGATGTTGGTGTGTTTACGTCCCCGTAAATTAGCGGTTCGGCAAAAGAAACCGATAGAATAAGTAGTAGGCTTACAAAGAATAAGTCCTGGGGTCGATTTGTTCCAGCAGGGCCACAGTCACATGACTGAAATATGTAAATGAATAAAAGAATAAAAGGATATGTATGTATGTGTGTATGTATGTATGTATGTATGTATGTAAGTATTATCAAGAGTGGCTGTGTGGTAAGAAGTTTGCTTCCCAACCATAGGGTTCCGGGCTCAGTCCCACTGAGTGGCACCTTGGGCTAGTGTATATATGTATGTATATATATATATGTGTGTGTGTTTGTACCCGCATCACCATTTGACAGCCGGTGCTGGTGTGTTTACGTCCCCGTAACTTAGTGGTTCGGTAAAAGAGACCGATAGAATAAGTACCAGGTTTAAAAAACAAGTACTGGGTTGGATTCATTCGACTAAAAATTCAAGGGGTGCCCCAGTATGGCCGCAGTCTCATGACTGAAACAGGTAAGGGATAAAAGATAATAGATACACACACGCGCACGCACACATATATATGCGACGGGCTTCTTTCAGATTCCGTCTACCAAATCGACTCACAAGGCTTTGGTCGTTCCGAGGCAATAGTAGAAAACACTCAGTCAAGATGCCACGCAGTGGGACTGAACCTGGAACCATGTGATTGGGAAGCAAGCTTCTTTCCATATAGCCACGCCTGATAAGAACGTCTCGAGAAAGGATTGCCGGGCTGGTTTTAAGGGCAGAAGCTCAGTTAGTCTTGCTTGCGGATACAATCTGATCGTTTGGAGACGGTGGTTTTTCTGACAGGACCCGATGGAAGACTAGCTTAAGGGCTCTGCCCCTCCAACAGCACGACTGTCTCAGGATTAAGTGTGCAAAGAAGATAATAACGATGATACCAGCACGACTGTAATGCAAAATCCTTCCAATGTATCCACAGCTGATTCTATTTAAAAGAAAAAATTGTAACCATTGATTCACTAACTGAATTCCTCCTTATTTGGCCATCATTCCTTCTCTATTTAGGTTCAAATTTACCATTATTCTTATAAATTTACTTCTGAGCAATTGGCCTGGAAAAAAGGACACAGCCTTGTAGTAGTTGCTTACTTCGTCCAGGTAAGAATTCTTTCTTTTTGCATTTCTCTCTCTCTCTCTCTCTCTCTCACACACTCCCCCTCTCCCACTCCCCTCTCTCTTCACTATTCTCTCACTCCACATACATACATACTCATGTACACATACATACATACATACATACATACATACATGCATACATACATATACACATACATACACATACACAAACACTTACCTCTATGTGTGTGTGTGTGTGTGTGTGTGTGTGTGTGTGTGTGTTTATATTCATACATATAAAAAAATCTAAGAATAAGTTCATGATACAGTCTCATTATTTTGAAAATTTTCTCTAAAAATTAAAAATGATCTGAAATATAACTTCAAACAGATTAACATAAACCAGATGGAAAATCTTCGTATCTTCCATAAGATAGGTGTTAATCTGATATTTTTAAAACCGTCATCATCATCATCATCATCATCATCATCGTTTAACGTCCGTCTTCCATGCATGCATGGGTAGGACGTTTGACAGGAGCCGACCAGGTAGAAAAACTATCCTAGGCTAATGTGTCTGTTTTGGCGGGTTTTTACGACTGGATGCCCTTCCGAACATCAACCACTCTGCAGAGTGGACTCGGTGCTTTTCACATAGCACTAGCACAGGTGAGGTTAGTTTTAGCGTGATCTTTACAGCTAGATGCCTTTTCAAACGCCAACCACGTTACAGTGTGGACTGGATGCTTTTAACCTGGCACTAGCATTGGCATGGTAACCAAGTAACTCGCAAGACAAGGAATAATGAGAGGGACAAAGGCATTTGTGTCAGAGGATGAAAGTTAGAGTATGACAAAGAGACAAAAAGACAGAAGCAGGTGTCTTGCCACAACAAAGGTGGTATTAGAGGTGGTCTGGTATCAGATGATGAAAGGTTAGAGTGTAACAGAAATAGAGAGGCAGAAATGGGTGTCTTGCTATAGAGAAGACACATGGTTACCCAGTAAGAGAGAGAGAGAGAGAGAGAGAGAGAGAGAGAGAGAGAGAGAGAGAGAGAGAGAGAGAGA
>NC_068991.1:17317219-17317731 GCF_001194135.2 Octopus bimaculoides | reverse complement strand
GAGAGAGAGAGAGAGAGAGAGAGAGAGAGAGAGAGAGAGAGAGAGAGAGAGAGTAAGAAACAACAAAAGTGTAAGAGAGAGAGCACACACACACACACACACACACACACACACACACAGAGGTAATATAACGTCTGATGATGTAAAGTAATAGGTCCATACGATTAGTGCTCAGGTTACCTTGTTGCCTAAAACTCCAACTTGAACTGCAACTAAAATTAGGGATATTAACTTCCTCTACACTTACACTTGTAGTAGACCAAAGCTCGCTACTAATGCTCTATTTCATTCTTCCTCTGATGATGGAGTAGATGACTGCCTTAATGTCGCTTTCGGATCGTTTGCAGGGAAATGCACCATCTGCGCATCTGTTCTTGAAATAAGGTGTAAAATATTGTCTGCATATAGTCTTACTTCCGTCCTCCTTATGATGAACACCCATACTTAGATATATAAATGCTATAATCTAACCTGATACCAACTGCTTGTCTGTTTATATATATATATATATA
>NC_068991.1:17314182-17316338 GCF_001194135.2 Octopus bimaculoides | reverse complement strand
CCGGTGGATGTGTAATGTCAGTGTGCATACTCGACAGAGTGTAAATACCTTGAGAGAAAAGTTGGACCTAAGAAGCATCAGATGTGGTGTGCAAGAGAGATGACTGCACTGGTATGGTCATGTGGCGAGAATGGATGAGGATAGATGTGTGAAAAAGTGTCACAGCCTAGCGGTTGAGGGAACCTGTGGAAGAGGTAGACCCAGGAAGACCTGGGATGAGGTGGTGAGGCACGACCTTCGAACATTAGGCCTCACTGAGGCAATGACTAGTGACCGAGACCTTTGGAAATATGCTGTGCGTGAGAAGACCCGGCAAGCCAAGTGAGATCATAACCCGTGGCCTACGGATGGGTGCATGGGTGGATAGATGGATGGATGGACGGATGGATAGTTGAATGGATGGTTGGACAAAAGGCCGAACGGATTGCCCTGGGTCAACATCATAATAAAAGCTACTTGTAGTATTCTCTTTTAGTCACTTTTGCCACAAGATCCAAATACAATAAAACTTTACTTCATATCAGTTTTATACTTTTCATTGTACTTTTAGTTGTTTCTTTTAAACTTTTCTTTTCATTTTTTTTTTCTAATTTTCAGACTGGCGTCATTGAAAATAGTGCATTTCATGAAATAATCAATAACTTGAGAATGATAAATTTTAAAGGTATATCGTAATTTTTAAGTATCTACTCCGAGTAACTATAGTGGGCTACACTAAAAAACAGATAGCGAGTTTTAGAGTGGTTTTCTTCTGCGAGAAGAAAACACGGTTCCTTGCCGCTTCAGGAATAAAGGGTCAGCTTTCTCTTACCTCCGCTATAGCAACTACGAAGATTTTTAGAGAAATTTATTTTTCATAACGAATACAAGCATCTCAAACGGGGTTCCTCCAAAGAGTCTCTGGAGTAACATTACTTGACAGTGTTCGAAGCTTGGAGGTCAGAGAGTCTCTCTAGGTCAAACCGCTACTTCACTGCACTGAGAGGTCAAGGCTCTAATACTACGCACATCTGATTAGAATGCTGCAGCAAAGAATCGAAAGACGGGTTTTTCAAGCTAAACCAACCGGCAGGGGACTGATGAGCAGACCACCACGAACGAGATGGTCAAGCTTGGGAATTCATCCGGAAAGTCTAATGAAGGTTGCTTCTGATAGGACCTTATGGAGAAGATACTTCACCACTCTACCCCAACGATCCTTCTAGAAATAATGGGTGGATGGATGAACTTGGTATTAACTAGTGAATAAATTACTTGACTTGTAACCTTATTTATTTTATTTTATTATTTATAATTCATATTTTCTAATTTATCTTGTTTACATAACCTTAAAACAAGTCTCATAACTATTCTAAACTTAAAAATAAATATAATTATTTGATATGATTATTCACAATTGAGTGAATTATATAAATCAAAAATATTATTTACTAGATTTACCTCTCTTTGACCTTCAATTTACATTTTTTATTAAGATATATAACAGATAATTTTCTTTCTTCGTTTTATTTACTTTCAAAAGTCCAACGGTTTTTATTGAATTTACAGCGTCGATTGCTTGTCGCTACTTAACATCCTAGGTTAACTACTCTACTTAGTTACTTTACTATATAACGGTTTTCTTAACCGATATTGTAAGCAGTTTCAATATGTTCATGTCGTTACAACCTGATTATAACTCTTTTATACACATGTAATTTAAGTACAACAATTAATGTTGTCTGCTGTTTGCTGTCTGCTGTGAATTGATGTAACTTGACCCTGAAGAGATGCAAAACTCCATATTCTTATCTCAGAATGAGCCGGGATCTTGCATTGCAATGTGCATAGGTTATTAAACAAGTTTTATTATGGATTGCGTTATGGCTCTTATTTAAATTGATATATATATATATATATATATATATATATACATATAGACAACACCAGCTTAATTTAATTCGTCCTTGGTCGAAAGACACCTGTTGTTATGTCCTGTTATTTGTATTTGTGTAACATTCTCCGTTTTTTTCCGTCCTTGTTTTCATATACATTCGCTGCTTTCTTCCAAGGAATCTAATGCACTTAGCTTATTTTTTCCTTGGGGCTGGCCAGATTGGAGCAATCTCGAGTATAACCAGCTGAAATTGCAAAGATGATCTGGAACTCGACTGAGG
>NC_068991.1:17304198-17313630 GCF_001194135.2 Octopus bimaculoides | reverse complement strand
TATATATGACATCAAAATTATAATTAAGGGTATCTAAAAGATACCACCATGCTAGATATAGCAGCCAAAACTTGACTTTAAAACCACATAAAATGTTCATATAGCATTAGGAGAGAAGACAAAGAGACAAAACAAACTAGCAAAAAATTATTGGATAATTCCAGATCCCGGATTTCTGGGTTTGCATAAGAAATGTTTTGCCTCATCAGTGGAATACACACAAATAGTACATAAATACAAATATATATATATATATATATATATATATACAACATACGAATACTTACATATACGCACGTTTACACACACATATATATATGCACGTATGCACACGACCAGTCTAAATTACCCGCCTAAACTCCTCGTGTGATATGGTCAAAATACCTCCGCAGTGAATATAATGACGGAAGTAAATATATAAATATATAACGATCTTATCCTTATTTATATAAACTTATATATATCTTCTTTACAGATAATCAGTATCGTGTGAAAAATTGGAATCTAGAAGCTTTTCTTCCGAGGAACCGGTCTTGTTTTATTACCTATCGGGGCAGTGTCACATTCCCACCTTGCAGAGAAGGAGTTACCTGGATAATACTTTGGGAAACAGTTCATATTTCCACTGGACAGGTATGGTAAGAGATACAAAAATAAGCGGTTGGCATATTGACCTTGCAGCACACACACACAAAATCATCTTTAATTGTAGAATTCATCTTACAAAGTCGACAATTGTTTCTGTTGTATTAACATATCTAGATATCGAAAATATCATTGAAATTGATATTTCCGAAAATACATGTTAACCCAACGTTTTCAAGGTGATCCAAATTTAATTAAATTCAAAGTGAACTAAGGAAATAGTTCTAGTACACGAACGCACACAAAAAGAACGCGAAGTAGAAATATAATCTTAAGAAAAGCTATTTTTGAATTCAACAACTGGTGACGTTAGTTGATAACGAAAGAATTAAAAAATTAAACATAGGAATTCTACGTTACGATAAATAGAAACAGATTTTATGTCACGACAATTAGTTATCTCTTTATTAAATATAGTAAACTTTTTTTATGAAAATTATTATATAACATATGAAAATCAGTTATAATTAAGAAATGAAACATTTAAATGTCTTCTAAAATTTGTGGCAACATTTCATTTGTCAAATTTTCATTAAAATTTAATACAATTAATATATTTCTTTAAGGCAAAGTTCACATGTAGAATTACCAATATTGTACGATGGTGCGTAACTAATAATGGACCGCTTTAAATCATACTTAATATTTCTGTCTTTTAAATCCCAAATGCATTTACTAAAATTTGTAGAATTACCTTTTCTTCTATACTTAAATGAATGAGAATGGTTATGAAATTTATATTTCCAAATTATGGCACATGAACCTAGATAATAACACAATTGTCGGCTTTGAAAAAATGTGATTTTCTCTAAACGTATTTTCATTGTCTAATACTCTGAATTTCTCGAAATTCTTCGAAATGGTATTTGGATCGACTTGTCATACATGAGGAATTACCTTGGATGTGTATTCTACTTGCATTTACTGGTCTCTGATTGTTGGATATAGTTAACCAAATTTGTTTAAAGCTGGGTGCTTTATTGATATCTGCCTGGATTTTTAATCTCTTTTCCTTCTTTCTCTTCTCATATTCACACACACACACACACACACACGCACGCACGCACACTACATATAATTACAGCTTGAAATATTTCGCTCTCTGTTGTCTGAGCACGGCGCGGGAGGACCGAGAATATTATTGGGAAACAACTTCCGACCACTTCAGCCGATCAACAACAGAGGGCTCTACCGTTCCTGTATGACAATGACGTCCGTTATTGCATTATTTCCTTCGCCACTTAGACTGTTGCTGTTCTGTCAAGCAGGAATCGTCATGGTATTACAATAGTAACGGCTTTTAACATTCTGGGCTCGACAAAGATCATCACCAACTCACCAACACACCAACTGAACAATGATTTGAGCGCTGCTTCTTTATTCACCGTCGCTGTCGAGAAATGTCTCTGCCAAAGTATATCGCTGTCACCATGATTGTTATCATCATCATCATCATCAACAACTGGCAGAATCAGTTGTGTATCGGACAAAATGCTTTACGTTTTGAGTCCAAATCTCGCCTAGGTCTACTTCAACGTGTATACCCTCGAGTCGATAAAATAATGTACCCCTAAATTTGTGGCCTTAAGTAGCGGCGAGCTAGCGAAATCATTTGAGTATGGGAAAAATACCTCGTTATGGGGGAAATACCTCATCGTTTTTCTTCCAACTTTTTATATTCTAGGTTCAAATCTCTGTGGAGTCATCTTTACTCGTTCATCTCTCCACAGTCGATAAAAGGATGCCCAAGTTAAGAACAGGGGTCGATGTACTTGGCTAATCCCTCTCCTGAATTGCTAGCCTTGTGTTAAAATTGCCATTGCTTGGCTGAATCGTTAAAACGTCAGACAAAATGCCATGTTGTTTGGTTATTTACGTTCTAAGTTCTTTACAGAGATGAACCTTTTATTCCTCCGGAGTCGAGAAAATAAAGTACTCGTCAAACACTGATATAAATTGATCTTCGCTCCTAAAAATTGTTAGCCTTTTACCTAAATCAATAAACATTATAATAATAATAATAATAATAATTATTATTATTATTGTCGTTGTTGTTGTTATTATTATTATCATATTTTAAAAAGATTGACGTAACTCTTTACAAAGGTAAGCAAACAAGACGAAGAGCGCGATGCAATTGCAATAGATATCTTATTGGTTGAACAATATTTCGACAGCAAGCTTGTCTTTGTCGAGTTCAAAATAAAAAGTGATAAAAATTCAAAATTATAGAAATTGAGATCTAAAATATGAACGAGAGCAACCAGCTTCCACACGTTGATGGAATGACATCATCAGTTTTTAAGCTTCAATTTTATAACTAGCGAAAAGAAAAGGAAAGAAAAATGAAAAAGAAAAAGAAAATTTAATCAAACATTTCTGCATAAATTTGATGATATTCTGTCATTTTATCCATTCCGCCAGAGCGTGATGTTAATAACCCGCAAACCTATTTCTCCTCATACATTTTGAGTATTGAAAGTGTAGCAGATTCAGAATATTTTCTGAGAATGTGCACTTTCAAGTCTTTTTCAAAATTGCAGCCGTTTGAAACAAAATGTTCGGCAAGTTCTGTCGAACTACTGTTATTGTGCCTGACGTCGAATCTGTGCCCATTAAACCTTTTGTTTAATTGTTCTGTTGTATAACCAACATAAACCAAGTTGTTTCGTGCATTCTGCCGCATACACTAAATGAGAATTTCTACATGTCTCACCTTCTGTATAAATCATAACATTTCTGTTATGATTCCTGATGGAATTCACCTCACTCATGTTGTTGCACAATGAACAGGACTTACCTTTCTTGCGGTTGTTTTTCAAGGTACAGCGTGAAGATACTCCAATGTTAGTTTTCTTGGAGTCAGAAATAGTGGTCAATAGATCTCTTATAGTTTTATTCTGTCTAAGGGCTACAATAGGCGGTTGAGGAAATATCTGTTTGAAACGAGGATACTTTCCGCAACATGCTGTTAACTTTCATGCAACACTTTTGAAATACCAGCGAAATTTCGGTGCCAGTTAATCACTAAAGGGATTATGTCACATATTGTATTGTGTTTGCTAAAATTATGCATGTAGCTTTGACTTTCTTTGCTAATCTTAGCTATCTCATTTGCTATTTCCTTTAATCGTGATTCACTGTAACCGCGTTTGACATAATGGTGTACAAAAGCATTTGCATGCTTCCAGTAATCCCCTCTGTCAGTACAAACCCAGTTTGGTCTCCACATTTTTTTACTGTCGGTTTCGTGTTGTTGACAAGTGTACTTGGGCTTGTTAGAAAACATTTCATTGACTTGGGTTGTCTTTTGCTATTTATGAAGGGCAAATAAAATAAGTACCAGTCGAGTACGTGGGTCGATGTAAACAACATGCCCTCTCCCTACAAAACTGCTGAGCCAAAATTAGAAAAAATATTTCTGTAGCATTTGTTTCCTATTCCCTTTCTTTTGATAGTTTTATTTTTCTTGTTTTATCTTTTTTGTTATTGATTTCATTAATGCCTTATTTTCTATTTCTTTCTGTATATTTGTTTTCGTTGTAGTTTGTACTTTGATATTCTATAATCAATAGATCTCAGGTAGTACAAACTTCGTAATTACAAAGGCTGCTGCATTTGTTCTCATTTAACACAGTAATATCGATAATTTTTCTGTTATTTTTTACTTGTTTCAGTCATTGGACTGCGACCATGCTGGGGCACACCTCGAAGGCTTTAGTCGAACAAATCGACTCCTTGTACATCTTCTTAAAGCCTGATACTTTCTTTATTCTATTGATCTCTTTTGCCGAACCGCCAAGTTACGAAAACGTAAACAAATCAGCATTCGTAAAAGCTGAGCCAAAATTAGAAAAAATATTTCTGTAGCATTAACGTAAAAAAACAAACAAGCACGGACGCGGGCACTCACATACACACACACACACATACACAACGGACATTCACACGCTTTCCCCTCTACCAAATTCACTTACAAAGCATTGATCAGCCCAAGACTAAAGCAGAAGCTGCTTTTCCAACGTAACGCGCAGTGGAGCTAAACTCGAAACCGCACAGTTGTAAGGCAAGCTTCTTAACCACTCCTGTTCCGATTTTGCATATTCTTTTTATTGTTGTTGCAATTTATCATTGGGAGCTGCCTTCATTGGTCCAAAATAAGTTCTTTTATTATTTATAATTATTGAAGGCGGCGAGATGGCAGAAACGTTAGCAGCCTGGACAAAATGCTTAGCGGTATGAGCTGGCAGAATCGTTAGCACGCCGGGCGAAATGCTTAGCGGTATTTCGTCTGCCGTTACGTTCTGAGTACAAATTCCGCCGAGGTCGACTTTGCCTTTCATCCTTTCGGGGTCGATAAATTAAGTACCAGTTACGCACTGGGGTCGATGTAATCGACTTAATCCGTTCGTCTGTTCTTGTTTGTTCCCTCTATGTTTAGCCCCTTGTGGGCAATAACGAAATAGGTATTTCGTCTGCCGCGAAGTTCTGAGTTCAAATTCCGCCGAGGTCGACTTTGCCTTTCATCCTTTCGGGGTCGATTAAATAAGTACCAGTTACGCACTGAGTGACAACCGCGCCCTGCACACTATGCCTTCGGCAAAGCATAGTGCCCGTATAGCCACCCCTGACAGGGATATGAGGAAAGAGTCAACCTTCATAAACCTGTATATTCCTTGTGGGCATACAGTAGTTAAACCTGGCAGACAACGGCAAACTAGAGTATTGGCAGGAGGACACGATAATCTGTTTTGACAATGGACAGGAACACAAGATCTAGTATGCAAAAAACTACAGGTTTACAGGAAGAGTTCTGCCCCCTGTTTATATTAGCAACTGAAAAGTAAACCGACAGAACCACAATTGTAGAGACTGTCAGGAATCTTCGGCCGTGATTAATATCTATCTATACATACATATACACACACACATTTTTGTCAATATAGACATATACACCACACACACATCTTTGTCTATATAGACATATACACCACATGTATAATAATCTTCACACACGAACATACCCATCCCATATATTATTTGTATATGTATACACACACATATGTAAACACAATATTAGAGAAACATTCTCATTAATCTTCTACCAAGTGCAAACAGGCCTGATATAGTTATTTGGGATTGAAAAGAAAACTCTTGTATAAGCATAGAGGTTAGCTGCCCTTTTGAGACACACGGTGCTTTGGCATGTGTAGCCAAAATTACCAAAATTTGTTTTTTATTGACATACATCTACTGAAAAACGATCTCTGATTAGCTAGTACACTTTAAAAACCAACCATTCACAACATTTGTTCCATTGAGCTGACGGATCAGCCTCAAAGTCCTTCCAACATGTACTTCTTGGCCCAATCAATCAACCTGTGTAGCCCAATAAGATTCATAAATTTGTATTATTTATACTAATATACAGGCACCTATATTTCATTTAACTCTAACATTCAGATTACTGCCAAATGTAATGCTTATTTATTCAAATCATTTTGAATTAATCATACATTATCTTGTAGCTTTGAAATTTTGATGATGTGACTGCATATTCTAAACATTGTAGGGTAGGTTTGAGAAGACTGATCTTGCCACTTTGTACATGAAACAGGTAAAATATTAAGACCTGACATGGCTGGTTTAAATACTAAAGGGTTAAAGACTGTGTTGACTAAAGTGACCACCCCTGCTTCAAGAAAAAAATCGGTCATCCAGAACGGATTTGGAACTAGGTTCTGAATAATCGATGTCATACATGCATTTATTTAAAAGTTTTAGAATGTTTTTAGTGATGTAAAATACCTTCCACAGAATTAAAATAATATGTACTAGGCTTCCACAGTTTCCGTCTATATAAATGTAGGATCAGTCCTCCAACATATTTCATAAGCTGTCATCAGCTCAGATTATATTCATTTATAAGGTATTGGTTTTGTCTTTGATGGCCCTGTGACATGTATATTGTAGCTAAAAGTAACTATCTAGTATTGGTGTTTGACACCACCCCATCCGTAATAAACTGAATTCCTTCAAGCCATGATTCTCTACATTCACTTTACCGGAATGGTGTATATCGGACTACATTATCTAATGTGGCTTCCCTTTTCCATTACTTAAAGGATATTTGGTGTTATTTTGATAAATAAGGTTAAGCACAGAAAACCTTAAAATACAGCTGAGAAAAAAAAAAACAACAAATGAACTTATATAATATAAAGGAATTAACAGCTAAAATTTTAATGTAAACGATTTTGTTTTCGTTTCCTTTTTTTTATGTTTTAATTGAGTTTTTAATATAAAACATGCTGCCTTATTTACGAGACATCCATCTGTTTCATATAGATCGTCACTTTACATAAATATGTAGGTGCAGTATGGCTGATTGGTTAGGAGGTTCGCTTTGCAACCATAAGGTCTCCCAGGTTCAATCCTACTATATATCAACATATAAAAGGCCGTCAGGTAGGCCTGCAATTTATAAGCCTTATCATACAGTGTCATGCTGCTTCTGTCCAAGAACGACATTAAAGATACGTGTCTGTGGAATATTCAGCCACTTATGCATTAAACCAGGAGCAGGTAATTCGGCTGATTAATCGACTGCCTGAATCCTTATTGTCGAATGATAGGAACCCACCACGATATAAATATACATAAGCATATTGATTTATAAATAAAATATGTGCTTGTCAGTTCATTTTTCCCCCCTGCTTACTGGTTGTACATCAAGTGCCATTGAAGGATTTTAGACAGAGGGGAGGTGAAGAGAGGTAGATATGACATGGGTGATTGCTGTCATTTAAGGCCAAATCAGCCCCAATTGAGCAGACCAGTCATCAAACAGCATTCCAATCATGACCAGCCAAGCTTCTACAGCATGTTTATCTAGGACTACACTACCCAGTGGACTCAGTCATTCTTTAAAAAAAAAAATGGGAAAGAAGGATGTGATTTGAGGAAGATTTGGCTGCAGTTTCTAGAAAGGTGAACAACTCTGAGAGGCTCCCTTACTGGTTCATGGATTGCTGCAATAGGAAATAATACAAGATATTAAGTTATCCCCAGAATGGCTTAGCAGTTAGATAAGATTGTGGTTTCAATTCTGGATTGGATGATGTGTTGTGTTGTGTTCTTGAGCAAAACACTTTATTTTACATTATTCCAGTCCACTCGGTTGGTGAAAACAAGTATTCCTGCGACAGATTGACATCCTGTCTGGGGGCAGTATATATGCCAGAGAATCCAGGAAACCAGCCCTGTGAGTATATGACTTGGGAAGGAGCTTTATTCTTTATCCTTTTAAACCAGAATCCTAGTCTGAGAGCTCAAAGGAGTGAGGTAGTTTAAGGCTTGGTTGGACGTTTGGTCTTCCACCCAGGTTAAAAAGGGCAAATGGAATCCATATGATTTGCATCCAATCAGTAGGCCTGGCTCTTTTTCCGTGTCTCAAATTGAGGATTATAATGTTTAATATCAACTACATTAACTATACTATGTGGAGGCACAATGGCCCAGTGGTTAGGGCAGTGGACTCGCGGTCATAGGATCGCGGTTTCGATTCCCAGACCTGGCGTTGTGAGTGTTTGAGCGAAAACACCTAAAAGCTCCATGAGGCTCCGGCAGGGGATGGTGGCAAACCCTGCTGTACTCTTTCACCACAACTTTCTCTCACTCTTACTTCCTGTTTCTGTTGTGCCTATAATTCAAAGGGTCAGCCTTGTCACACTGTGTCACACTGAATATCCCTGAGAACTGTGTTAAGGGTACACATGTCTGTGGAGTGCTCAGCCACTTGCACGTTAATTTCACGAGCAGGCTGTTCCGCTGATCGGATCACCTGGAACCCTCGACGTCGTAAGCGACGGAGTGCCAACAACAATAACTATAGTATATAAAAAAAAATGTGAAATAGTTTCATCACATGCTTCTTGTGGAGAACTCAATGCAATAGATATGGTTTTATTAAACATGTATAACATCTAACATGCAGCCGTACCATCTATGAGGAAATTACATTAGTCATAAAGTCTTGACATCAAGAGTTCAAGCCAGTCAGCAATGAAAAAAGAATTCTAACACACACACACACACACAATCTTTTCTGATATACCTGCTTGTGTATGTGTTGGCATTGTCATTGTGTGCCCACTTTTCATGCTGAAATAAAGGAGACAGATTGTCACGGTCTGAGTCTGTCTTTATTTTAACTTACTGGATGGGTCAGAGAAAGACAGCTTGCCTGTATGCTGTATTTTTGGTATTGTTTCTTTGGTTGGGTGCGCTTCCCGACACCAATCACCTTATAAGAATGCACTTCAGTGCATATTATTGTGACACCAGCACTAGAGAAGTAGCCTTGGTGTCCTGTGGAAGAGAGTGTGTATTACTTCTTTCAGTCTCAATGCCTCTAATGAGTTCAGTCAAACAAATTGGCCATGGTACTTACTTTAGTGCAGACTATTCTGCCAAATTGCAAAGTTATAGGGACGTACAGAAACCAACATTGGTTGTCAAGTTGTAAGGGGAGCCAAACACAAACACACACAAATATACACATCATCATCATCATCATCATCGTTTAACGTCCGCTTTCCATGCTAGCATGGGTTGAACGATTTGACTGAGGACTGGTGAAACCGGATGGCAACACCAGGCTCCAATCTAATTTGGCAGAGTTTCTACAGCTGGATGCCCTTCCTAACGCCAACCACTCAGAGAGTGTAGTGGGTGCTTTTACGTGTCACCCGCACGAAAACAGCCACGCTCGAAATGGTGTCTTTT
>NC_068991.1:17301581-17302443 GCF_001194135.2 Octopus bimaculoides | reverse complement strand
TATATATATATATATATATGCACACACAATATACATGTGTATTTTTATTTTCTTTCATATACGTATATCATTGTTTTCTTTTCGATTTATTTTGTTGTTGAATTCAGTGGGCAATAACTTCGATGCAGCTTGTGTCAAACGACACATCAGCAATTTCTTTTTCCTTTCTGGAGAATATATCTTATCAACAGGGAGAAGAAGAAGGAGAATTTGTTTGAGGAAGAAAAAAAAAAAAATTATAGAAGATTTAAAAAAAAAAAAAAATATATATATATAAAAAAAACCATCAGGCAGCGAGCGTACAAGATGTCCATCACCATCATCTTCCTTAATATTATCATCATCATAATCATTATCATTGTGATCTTCAAAGTTCTTGATCTTGAAATATTAGTTTCACATAACCAGGATTGTCCAAAGGAATTGCACAAAACGGACATATTGCATGAAATTCATTGGAAGCATGTGGAATTAAAACTTTAGCCCAATATCTGAAAACAGAATAAATGAATGTATTAGATAATTTGAACACACACGTACAAGGTACACACACGTACAAGGTACACACACGTACAAGGTACACACACGTACAAGGTACACACACAGCATGGCTGTCATCGTACATGGCTAAATTATTCCAGAGTAGATAAATTCAAAATCTGAATAAAATTAAAAAACAAAAATGTCCATTTGCTATTAAAATACACTGATTTTCTTTCAACTAAATTAGAAAATAATAAAGAGTTTAGTAAAATAATTTTGTCATAGAATTTTGGGAAAGGTTTTAATTTCTATCACTTTAAAACAGAGAGAGGGTGTGTGTGTGTGTGTGTGTGTGTGTGTGTGTGTGTGTGTGTGTGTG
>NC_068991.1:17295215-17301358 GCF_001194135.2 Octopus bimaculoides | reverse complement strand
TGTGTGTGTGTGTGTGTGTGTGTGTGTGTGTGTGTGTGTGTACACATACACACTCAAGGGAGTGCTGAAAAGTTTCTGGCTTTAAGGTTATCGTGAAAGGCCTGGATAGAGGCCCAAACTTCCAAGTTCTTTTACAGGGTTTAGAATGTCAGCTGTTAAGGAGTTATGTTGCCTGCACACACATCCATGCACCCAATAATGTATTACCTAGTGTGTGTGTGTGTGTGTGTGTGGTGGTGGTGGTGGGGAGATGCAGATAGATGACTTACTTGACTGTGTTCTCTGATGCCATATGACCACATGGACTGAAACAGTATGTTGGAGATCCTGCATCAACGTAAAAACTAAGTTCAGATCCAACCTCCAGCTTTATAAAAGGACTTTCCTGAAACAGAAAACATAGGATTCATAGTTAGGCTACAACACGTATATCGAGCAACTCTCTTTTCTGCTTTTTCTGTCTTGCAAGTTACTTGGCAACCTCACTGGTGCTGGTGGCATGAAAAAAAAAGCACCCAGTACATGCTGTAAAGTGGTTGGTATTAGGAAGGGCATCCAGTGGTAGAAGACACACTCTGACTGGCCGGAGGGTTTAACATAAGACACTTGCCCAAGGTATTTCATAGTGGGACTGAACCCAAAACCATATGGTTGGGAAGCAAATTTCTTAACCACACAGCTACATTTGTGTATATAGCATATCATGGCAAAATCACAGAGATGGTGGACATTGGTGACATCAAAAGAATTATCTATCAGAAAGAATAGTCTTTGTTCAAGACCAATAAATTGAAATAAACAGAAGTAAAAGAGATGTCAAATATATATATATCGATACAAATTCATGGTCCTACTGCATAGCACCTTGGGCAAGTGTCTTCTACTATAGCCACAGGCTGACCAAAGCCTTGTGAGTGGATTTGGTAGATGTAAACTGAAAGAAGCCCATCGTATATATGTATGTGTGTTTGTGTGTCTGTGTTTGTCCCCACAACATTGCTTGACAACCGATGCTGGTGTGTTTACGTCTCCATAACTTAGCGGTTCGGCAAAAGAGACCAATAGAATAAGTACTAGGCTCACAAAGAATAAGTCCTGGGCTCGATTTGCTCGACTAAAGGCAGTGCTCCAGCATGGCCGCAGTCAAATGACTGAAACAAGTAAAAGAGAGAGAGAGAGTAAAGAGTATATATATATATATATATAATTTTGTATGTGACGTATCTGTGTTTGTCCCCCACCACTGCTTGACAACCAGTGGTGGTTTGTTTACATCCCTGTAACTTAGCGGTTCATCAAAAGAGACCAATAGAATAAGTATACCAGGCTTAAAGAGAAAATTAGTATTTGGGGGTGGATTAGTTCGACTAAAATTCCTCAAGGTGGTGCTCCAGCATGACCGAAACAAGATCAAAGATATACACTGCATGGGGGGTGGGGAAAGAATAGGACTGTATAGTCATGGATGGAACGCTTTTGATCATAAGTTTGATGGTTGATGGCTTGACTTAGGGCTAAACAACACTAACAGCTCAATTTAAATCAGTGAAATAAAATAAAGAAATGAAAATGGCCAGTCTTACTTTTAAACAAAGTGGACATGTCCTTTTGTCGTCATCATCTTTCTGTCCCCACGTGTGTCTTCCATGCACGTGTCCACATTTAATGTATACAAATGGTTGCTTATCAAGTCCAGGTGTAGCATGAGACTTGCTAGGCAGCACCAATGTGGTTAGACCAACTGGACACTGTGGACGGCAAGCATTGATTTCTTCCACCAATTTATTAAATTCCTGTTCGTTCTGATGAAAAAGGCGGGGGAAAGAAAATGAGAAAATTAGAGATAAATCATTGAAGAGGGTGAGTGGGAGAAAGAGAGAAAGCAAGAGAGAGAGAGAAAGCAAAAGAGTGAAGAAATGTGAGCGAGAGAGAAAAGACAAGAAAGGGGGGAGACAGAGGATAGTGAGAAAGGAAAGAGGAGAAAAGGAAGAAGAGCAAAAGGGAGGGAAAGTAAGAGAAAGCAAGAGAAGGAAAGAGAGAAAATATAAGAGAATGAGAAAGGAAAGTGAGGGAGAGAAAGATAGAGACACAATTGAGTGCAGACATAGCATCATAATTGTGTGTGTGTGTGTGTATGTTTATTTTCTATTTGTATTTGTAAAGCACAGGTTGAGCAACTATGATGTGTTTACATTTACTGTATACAATATACCCCATGGCTCAATAATTCTGACATATGAAGATCAGTGGAATATTAAAAAAAAAAAGTTTAACATGTAAAACAGGTATTGGCTGGCAACAGGAGGGGCATCTAAATGTAGATAACTACCTCAATATTTCACTTGACTCATGCCAGTTTGGTAAACTATGTGATTACTTTTTTTTAAAAATTTCTTTTAGAGAAATCATTATTGTTAGCACTGTTGCCATGCCAAAAATAGGTATTTAGATTCACTGGTACCATATTCCTGGCTATAATATCTCTTAACCACATATATCCACTCAAAATTTCATTCCCATAACAGTGGAAAGCTGTTTTATATACCAACCTGTTTTTTTTGTGGAGGAAAATCTTTTGAAAATATCTTTTGTCGAAGTATGTTAGGTTTATTATGAGGCATTATGACTTTCAGAAAATAACATTTTTTGGTGGGTAATTAACATAATTATGGGAATAGCTACGAAATTAAATTATGCAATTAAAAGGTTAATTCTTTTTTTTAACTGTAGTTCAGCTCCATGGTATAAAAGACCCACATACACACATTTTTCTTTCTTCATGTAAGCATGATAAAATACAGAATACACAATTTTCAGTGTTAAGAGTCAATGAACTCTCAAGTGGAACCTGCTATCAGCCAGGCATACTGCCGTAAACAGGTTCATGTGAGGTTTCTAGGCAAAACGACAGTAGTAAAGCTTGAAGTCATAATTATGAGGTTGGAGGCCAATAGTCTGGTCCCATAATGTCACAAAGGAAATAAAAAGAAAAGACAAAGGGATAGATAAGTAGAGACTTAAAAAAAAACAATCTCAATAAAACTTACTGGTGACGCATGCAAGCCTGAAGCGGAGCGCCACAATAGTGTCACCCCACACAAATCAATCAGTGTGCCATCGTGTAGGACATTGTCGGCATTTAGCATCTGGTAAAGGAGAAAAAAGCAAACAAAAAAAACTTTTTAAAAACTATGAAAATTATAATATAAAAGGCATAAAAAAAATAATGGTGAGGAGATGGCATGAGAACTGTTAACTCTGCAATACAACCATATGAAATGACAATATTATCATTGGAACATAAAAATATTAAAAAAAAGTAAAAAATGAAAGACCAGTAAAATAGTTTGCTCTGCTCAATGCAGTAAATAAAACACTTTCAACAAACTAGCGAGGAAGCTTCTATATTGATTGTTGAGGACAATATATCTGGTTGCTATATTGAGTAACAATCTTATTGTTTGGAAAATTAGAACCATAAGATAACATACGTAGCAGTTCAACCTTGCTGAACCCTTTGGATACAAACCTACCCCTGATCTACAATACAAACTTCCTGCTTAGAAGCAATCTAAATACATTGCATCAAAATTTCATGCTAATTCTGTTCAAAATACCAGCTTAATAATTTATTAAATTCTTCATTATTTTCAGAATTAATTGAAACAAAAGTAGTGTATTCCAATAGAAAAAAGGGTAATGAAAAGGTTAATGTAGCAGCTTAATCTCCCACAAGAACATTTGTATAAGTGACACGTAACTGCTGGCATATTCTCCTGCTCTTCTATAACACCATTTGTATAAGTGACAAACCATCGTCAGCTTTCTCTCCTGCTTTTGCAAAACAGCATTTATATAATGCTGTTATTCTCTCCTGCCTCCCAGATTGCAAGAAAGCCATGTCTTCTGCCTTCTTGTCATGAGAGTTTCAAACAACATCCCACCAATTCCTCTTCAACCAAGATGGCTCTCCATTTTCTCTGTACTTATCTCCAAAACTCAAAAAATCACTTGCCATACAATAATTATGAGGCAAATCTTCCTTAAGTTGACAATTGACAAGTCCCTCAACCTCTTGGGGGTTGTTGGGGCACTGCAGCCATGCAGCGTATCTAGGGAAAGAAGGCCTGGCAGAGCCCATCTCTCTTCAGGCTAAACTCGTTTATACAACTGAGTGGACTGGAGCAACATGAAATGAAGTGTTTTGCTCAAGTACACAATGGATTGCCCAGTCCAGGGATTGAAACCACAATTTTACAGTTGTGAATTCAACACCCTAACCGACATGCCTCCACTAGTGGACTGGAGCAACATGAAGTGAAGTGTTTTGCTCAAGAACACAACACATCACCTGGTCCAGGAATCAAAATTACAGTCTTACGATCATGAGTCCAACACCCTAACCACTAAGGTATGCATCTTAAGTTACTATCATAAAATATAGCTGAGATATTCAGCTAAATAGTGTTTCATCAAATGCCTGCTTGATTAGCATGTACCATCATCATTTTAACATCCACTTTTACATGCTAGCAGGAATTAGATGAAAATTGTTGGGGCAGCTTTTCTATGGCTGGATGCATTTTCTATAACTAACCATCATGTTTCCAAGCAAGGTAATATTTTCCCCAGTTCGCCAAACACAAACCACACAACGACCAGGAATGTTTACCCAAAGATTTGCAAATGAACAACAGCACTTTTGTGATATTTGGTTACAATTAGCACATGATATCAAGACAGGATTTGGGTACATATACACTCACACACGTATGATGGGCTTCTTTTGTCTACCTGCCATCCATTCATGAGGCTTTGATTGACATGGTGATACACAAAAAGACACTTGCCCAGGGTACTGTGCAGTGGAACTGAACCCAACACAACAAACTTCTTAACCACACAGCCATGTCTGTGCGCACACACACATATACAAATATATATATACCTGATGACTTTTCAATGGGTCTGCTCTTGAGTTCCTAGCACTGTAAATACCTCCACCAACTGACACTTCATACCATGTGCCAGGCTTGGAAGCAGGTGTGAACCCTTCCGTTGGGCTCATAATAAAAACACCATTTGTCGTTAGCCCGTCAATCTCTTCGCCTGAGTGCCATTTAACTGCCTTCTCCTGAAAAAAAGTAAAAAAATTGGTTTCAAGTAAAGATTAAAAACCATACTAGCGTTTCTTTTTTGTTTTGTTATTATTCGCTATAAATTATATAAATTATTCAAGGGACATAACTTCAATTATACACCTAAGCATATAAAATAACTTTTTGCGCTTTTCCCAATATTTAAAACACTTCAATGAAGCCAGCAAAGTTAAACTAGTCAAGAGGCATACTGAACATAAAGGGGCATAACCAAGTATAACAACATTCTGTGCGAGACCTAATTATGCCATTCACTGCCCGAATATAACATCTTGCATAGTCACAAGACCTAATTTGTAATACGGTAACACTCAATACTCTGTTACCTCAAAAGGATGAAAGCAAAGCTGACCTTGAAGGAATTTTAAAGAAATGTAACTAAATGATACAGACTTTGTGATGCCCAACAACTTACCAGTTCAGCAGAATATTGGTTTTGAATTTTGGTACAAGGCAGGGCGAATTCCGGGAATGGTTAAGTCGATTATATCAACCCACAATGCTCAACTAGTACTTATTTTATCATCGAAACGATGAAAGGTAAAGTCGACCCTGGCGGCATTTGAACAAAGGACATACAGACGGACAAAATGCCGCCAAGCATCTTGCTTAGAGTGCTATCGATTCGGTCAAACTAAAGTTTGAGACCCGTTAACGGAAAAAAAACCCCCAGCCTGCTAGGTGTTAAAAACTGTGTAGAAAACGAATATGGAAAAAAAAAAAATTGCCTAAATGAACGTGGAGGGGGGAGGACTTTCGGAAAATTCACGAGATCTGGTTTTTCCTACATAACTTTCAGGAAAATGGATATATATTGATGAAATTTTATAGAAAAACAGTTCAAATGGTACAAATTACGATTATAAAAACATTTCTGGAGAAATTTTTCCGAGGGTGTGGGGAGAGGACTGTCGAAAATTTCCCCAGAAATGCCTTTATAATCGTAACTTGTGCCATTTGAACGGTATATATATATATATATAT